>NC_069501.1:797650408-797950408 GCF_027579735.1 Bombina bombina | reverse complement strand
GTGTTAGGGTATCTGGGACTTTCTGGGGTCTGTTAGGCGATGGTGTGATAGGCATAAGCTCTTCTTCCTGTTCGTGTGCAGTGAAGGTAGAGTGCTGGCTTGTAGAGCTAAAGAAAGATTCCACACTAGGGCCTTTTACGTGCGTGTGTTTTGTGGCTTTAGGTGGTTTCAGTAGCCTCTTAGACGTCATTTTTTAGGCTTTATCTTTTAACGTGTAGTTTAGTGTTGTTCACACAGATGTCTGTGCAGTGATGTAGTGTGACTAGCACTATACTTCTAAGTTGGTATTTGGTAATATACCCCTGTTTATGATATGTCCTGGTTTTATGGCGTAACACCAGTTAGTCAAGTTATTTCTGAAGGGTGTTCTGTTCCCTCTAGTTCTTTTAAAAGATATGCTTAAGAAGAGCAAGGATCTCCGTTTTTTATTTTTATTGTTTTGCAGTTTATCCCTTTCAATTGTTGTTGCTAATTGTGTGGTTTCTGCGATGCAGCTCCTATCTTTAGAGTTGCTCTACCTGTAGCTGTTGTATTCTAGCTGCGTCACTGCAATTAGGCCTTGTCTCTCACTCTGTCTTGTCAGGGGTACGTGTGAGGGGATCGCCTCTGCTGGCTTAGTCGCGGTGTGTGCAAGGTACTGTAAAACTTCTACCCCCTTAGCTATGCTTGTCTGAGTCCTTTATATGGGCTTTCAATTTGCCCCCCTCAATTGTGTTCTATTCCGTTACGCCACAGAGTGAATGAATGGCGGGCCGCCCGTTTTCGCGGCACTTTGTTATCTCACCCGGTATGTCCGATTCGGCTCCTGGTCCCTCCGGTACTCAGAGTTTAGCACCGACGGTATCAGGGTGCTCTCCGCTGATGGGATCTGTTCCTCTCTCCGGATGCCTTCACAATTGGTGCTGCGCAGGCCACAAAGTTGCCGAGGACCTGTTGTTGTTTTTTTAGCCCTTAAGCTTTGTATCGCAGAGAAGCTCCGAAGTGAGCTAGAGTCCCATAATTATTGCCTGTTTAGTTCAGTTAGCAGAATTTTGAGTTTGTATGCGTTATTTACATTTATATATGTGTTGGCATACGGAGCTCTGGAGTTATGCTGCCATCTTAGCAGCGGCCAGCTCCGCCCCCCCCCCCTTTATTCTTTTATGTTTAACTAAGAAAATGGCTTACCGGTCCCCATGAGGGGAAATGACAGCCTTCCAGCATTACATGGTCTTGTTAGAAATATGGCTAGTCATACCTTAAGCAGAAAAGTCTGCTAACTGTTTCCCCCAACTGAAGTTACTTCATCTCAACAGTCCTGTGTGGAAACAGCAATCGATTTTAGTTACTGTCTGCTAAAATCATCTTCCTCTTACAAACAGAAATCTTCATCCTTTTCTCTTTCAGAGTAAATAGTACATACCAGCACTATTTTAAAATAACAAACACTTGATAGAAGAATAAAACTACATTTAAACACCAAAAAACTCTTAACCATCTCCGTGGAGATGTTGCCTGTGCAACGGCAAAGAGAATGACTGGGGTGGGCGGAGCCTAGGAGGGATCATGTGACCAGCTTTGCTGGGACTCTTTGCCATTTCCTGTTGGGGAAGAGAATATCCCACAAGTAAGGATGACGCCGTGGACCGGACACACCAATGTTGGAGAAATGCTTCATAAATAGATGTAAACATTAAAGGGACAGTCAGGTCCAAAAAAACTTTCATTTTTCAAATAGGGCATGTCATTTTAAACAACTTTCCAATGTACTTTTATCACCAGTTTTGCTTTGTTCTCTTGGTATTCTTAGTTGAAAGCTAAACCTAGGAAGGCCGCCTCTAATCACATGCTTTTTTATTTGCTTTTCACAACAGGGGAGAGCTAGTTCAGGTAAACCATATACAGTAGATAACATTGTAATCACGCCTGTGGCTTGTGGCAGACACTGCACTAATTGGCTAAAATGAAAGTCAATAGATAATAAATAAAATATCATGTGATCAGAGGGCTGTCAGAAGATGCTTAGATGCAAGGTAATCACAGAGCTAAAAAGTATATTAATATAACCGTGTTGGCTGTGCAAAACTGGGGAATGGATAATAAAGGGATTATTTATCTTTTAAAACAACAACAATTCTGGTGTTGACTGTCCCTTTAATTATATTTCATTTTGAAATAAGGAATATAGAAAAAATTAAAAAAAAAAAAAAAAAAAAAATATTTTTATTTGTATTAGACTTGCATGCGACGGAAAAATTTGTTTCGGTTCGTTTCAGACCGTTTCAGATTTTTTAAAATTTCGTTTTAGGATCGATTTGATTTTGGATACATTCGAATGTATTCGTTTCGGATTCATTCGGATTTGAATAAATTTGGATGTATTTGGATGTATTTGGTTCGGATTCGATTCATAAATTCAGAAGTTTGGTATGTGTTAGGTGGGATGTGCTCTGTATTAGACTAGTATTATGCACTGTATATTAGGTGTAACCCATCTGAATCAACATAAGTACCAACCTCACAGGTACCAGCTACACAATATGCACAAAGCTAGCCGAGGTATGTAACCTAATATACAGTACATAATACTAGTGTAATATACAGCACATCCCACCTAATACTAATATACTAGTACATAATACTAGTGTAATTGTGATTAGTCCATGGCCATTCGAATGTAACAAATAAATCCAATCTAATTCGGATTTATTCATTACAAATGCATTCAGATTAGTTTAGTTTTGTTGCTAGGGTAATTCGGAAATTCGTCAAATTCGTCTGAATTTTGATTTGGAACAAAACGAAACGCACATGTCTAATCTGAATATTCTCTATTACTATTCCCCATTACTAAATAGGCAATAAATGGATTACCTAACTAGATCTAACCAGAAACAAATCTAAAAGATCCAAAAATATTTAAAAAATAAATGGCGATAAATAATTCATAATAAATCCATAAAGGATTCATAAAAAAATCAATAATAAAGACTTTAATAATATTAGTCACTAACATAATTTAATTAATCATATACATTTATTTCTAAAATCAATCTCACTTCTGTCCTTAGAAGGGATAAATTGTGATCCCCCTCTCCAATTCTTCTTAACTTTACAAATCCCTATATATGTAAAGTCCTTACCCTGCTGGCATTCCCTAAAGTTTATTGCTACTTCATGGTCCCATTTGGGGTTTCTGATGGTGCTCAAATGCTCTCTAATATGTTCTCCAACAGTACGGGAAGTTTTACTGATGTACTGTTTGTTGCAGCTGCATTGAATGAGGTAAATGACACCTTTATCAGTGCATCTAATTACTTCATTAATATTTTATTTTATTTTTCTGTACTAATAGATACAAATTCTTTTTTTTTTGCCAAGTTTGCATGCCACACAATTATAACATGGAAAAAAATCTCCTCAATTAATCACCTTTCACATCTAATTGCATATTATTCTTACTTTTCTTAGTACATAAATCTATTTAAAAATAATTTGCTTTCCTATAAACAGATAGGTTTTTTTTTTTGGCAATACAGGTCCTAATAGTTGATCATTTTGGAGAATCTTCTAATGTTTTCTAATTATTCTCTCAATTATATCTTATTTTTTTTCATTATACGGAGTGATAAACGGTATATATAACTAATTTTCTTTCGGTTTTTTTTTTTGTTTGTTTTTTTGTCCATTATTATTATTAGTCCTGTAAGTGGAAATTAGGTCCTCTCTTTTTATCTATCTTTGTCTATCACTTTGTTCAATTTTTCTTCTTGATACCTTCTCTCTAAAAAAATTATTTCATGACCCATACCTGAGCAATTTTTTTCCTCAATCTAAGAAATTGTCCCTTAGGTATATTGTTTTTCACTATCGACTAGCTTAAAGAAAGTTTTATTCCTTAAGTCACCTTCCTGTAGGAATGTTTCAAGGTCTTAAAAGTGAATATTTGTCTGGCTAAATTCCGATGTAAAAGATAAATTATAATTATTTCTATTCATACCTTTTAAATACAAATTCAATTCATTTTCAGTATCTTTCCAATAAGCAAAAGATACCAGTAAGCACCTTTCTTAACGTAGACCCACCACATGGCTTTATTAGTGCTGTGCTTCTGTTACAAGCCGGCTTACACATTGGTAATGGTGGCGTGTATTTTCTGCTGTATATTTTCATCCCGTTTTTGCCTACGGGATCCACTTTTGGCTTTTCTCACCAGACTATCAGTAATTTCGGATGAGGCTAAAGACGAAGACATCTCACTGTTTTTCACCCTGTGAGTAGTTCTAATAGAAATGTGATTTCTGTTACATGAGGTGCTATACCATAAGGCGCTGTTTGTTGTCCCCTTGCAGACGGATCCTGCTTCTGGACACACATTGAACCAACTGGGATTGCTTTTTCCGGACACAGACTATATTATTTCTGTTGACATTCTGTATTATTGTTTCTAATGTTTTTATTGAGATATATTGTAATATAATAATTAAATTATATTGTATATGATATTTTGTGGACACAGGTGTCTTTAAAGTGATGGTAAATCCTAGCGTTTCTGCAACGCTAGGATTTACCATTGGAACAAATAAAGGGGACTTTCAGTCATGAAGTATAAAATACTGCATGCTGAAAGCTCCTTTATTTGTTTGTAGCGTTCGCTAAGGCAGCCCACGGCAGAACGCTATTTGGCTGAGAGGTAATGTTTCCACCTCTTAGCCAATAGCCATGCGGGAAATTAGGCTTAGCGCCAACTGTCGCCGGATTTCCCACACGGCTCTTGGCTAAGAGGTGGAAATGTCACCTCTCAGCCAAATAGCGTTCTGTCGTGGGCTGCGTTAGCAGCTCAGTGCGGTGAACGCTGCAAACAAATAAAGGAGCTTTTAGCATGATGTATTGTATACTTCATGAATGAAATTCCTCTTGATTTGTTCCAATAGTAAATTCTAGCGTTTCAGAAACACTAGGATTTACCATCACTTTAAGCATTTAATTTTTGCGCAGCACCAATTTTTGGATAGTATTACCTTTGTGCGTCTCTGCAGAAGTGAATATAAGGCTACAGGAGAACTTTTTCACCTGTAGCAAAGGAACATTTACATTTGTTTAATGAAAACCAATATAAATGTTCCCCGACTATTCAGTTTTTGTTTCATTTTAATCTTAACAAGTACCGAATAGCGCAGCAGATAAAAATTCAGAAAACTAATTTTTCACTTCTGCTCATGTTTTCTTTTATACATTAAAATACAAAGATATTTTAAAGTTGCTTGTACTTTTGGTAAAGCCAAATTGATCAAAGTATACATAAATGAAACATGATTTAAAGGGACATGAAATCCAATATGTTTCTTTAATGATTCAGGCAGAGCATACAATTTTAAACAACTTTTACATTTTCTTCTGTTCTTCTAATTGTCTTTGTTCTCTTGGTATCCTTTGTTGAAAGAGCAGCATTGCACTACCGGGAGCTAGTTAAAAACATTGGGTGAGCCCATAACAGGAGACATATATGTGTACAACCCAATTATCAGTGAGCTCCTAGTAGTATTTTGATGCTCCTGAGCCTACCTAGCCATGCTTTTCAACAAATACCACAAGAAAGAAGCAAATAAGATAATAGAATTAAATTGCAAAGTTTAAAATTGCATTCTCTACCTGAATCATGAAAGTTACATTTTGACTTTACTGTACCTTTTCGTTTTTCTTTACATATGTTTGAAACCAAAAAAACAATATTGCATAGTTGTTTGGTTGGGCTGAAGAAGAAATTGTGGGAGTGAAGGGATCTTAAGGTCATGAACAAAATACAGAGTTATTTACTGTTTCACATTTTTGAAAACTATCCAAGTTTTCTTTAACTAGATTAGAAATAAAATACTTTGACAGCCAAAGTATAAGATCTAAATTTCTGCCAGCTTCACCTGTTTATATATTGAGCAGATCATTAAATAATTTAAAAGTATTATTCAGGGAAAATATCTCTTACCCTGCTCGTAAATATTCACTCAAGTATTTTAAATGGATTCACTTTAAATCATTAAGCTATAGTGGTTTACTGTCTTTATGTAGGTTTTACATTTATTATTGACACAGCAATAATATTTTAAATGTCTGGGATGCTTCTTTAATACATTAATTTGACAATTAATTTTGAAAAATTACTGATTTACACAATTTGGCTGTGGAATATTACTATATTTCAAAGGAGCTACGAAACGTGTAGAAATGGAGCAAGCATACTTCAGTTAGTTTAGTTTGTAGATCTACTTGTGCGCCTTTTGTCTCAGACTCTGCCGCTAGTTTGGATGACCATTAATTTAATCCGCCAATGGTCTGTTTCCCAAAATAACAATTTGAGTCCAGTCAGGCAAGGAAGAGTGAGAATTATCCTGGTATAACAATGTTTGAGCATATTGGAGCACAGGGCTCTTGTTTTTAGAGATGATAGGCAAAGGAAAGCCTTATACCTTTCAGAAGTGAAATTATGCTGTGAATCTTGAGGATGTTCAGTTATATGCTTTGGGTGCGAGTGTGGATAGATGATAGATAGATAGATAGATAGATAGATAGATAGATAGATAAATGGATAGACAGATATACAGGGAGTGCAGAATTATTAGGCAAGTTGTATTTTTGAGGATTAATTTTATTATTGAACAACAACCATGTTCTCAATGAACCCAAAAAACTAATTAATATCAAAGCTGAATATTTTTGGAAGTAGTTTTTAGTTTGTTTTTAGTTTTAGCTATTTTAGGGGGATATCTGTGTGTGCAGGTGACTATTACTGTGCATAATTATTAGGCAACTTAACAAAAAACAAATATATACCCATTTCAATTATTTATTTTTACCAGTGAAACCAATATAACATCTCAACATTCACAAATATACATTTCTGACATTCAAAAACAAAACAAAAACAAATCAGTGACCGATATAGCCACCTTTCTTTGCGAGGACACTCAAAAGCCTGCCATCCATGGATTCTGTCAGTGTTTTGATCTGTTCACCATCAACATTGCGTGCAGCAGCAACCACAGCCTCCCAGACACTGTTCAGAGAGGATTACTGTTTTCCCTCCTTGTAAATCTCACATTTGATGATGGACCACAGGTTCTCAATGGGGTTCAGATCAGGTGAACAAGGAGGCCATGTCATTAGATTTTCTTCTTTTATACCCTTTCTTGCCAGCCACGCTGTGGAGTACTTGGACACATGTGATGGAGCATTGTCCTGCATGAAAATCATGTTTTTCTTGAAGGATGCAGACTTCTTCCTGTACCACTGCTTGAAGAAGGTGTCTTCCAGAAACTGGCAGTAGGACTGGGAGTTGAGCTTGACTCCATCCTCAACCCGAAAAGGCTCCACAAGCTCATCTTTGATGATACCAGCCCAAACCAGTACTCCACCTCCACCTTGCTGGCGTCTGAGTCGGACTGGAGCTCTCTGCCCTTTACCAATCCAGCCACGGGCCCATCCATCTGGCCCATCAAGACTCACTCTCATTTCATCAGTCCATAAAACCTTAGAAAAATCAGTCTTGAGATATTTCTTGGCCCAGTCTTGACGTTTCAGCTTGTGTGTCTTGTTCAGTGGTGGTCGTCTTTCAGCCTTTCTTACCTTGGCCATGTCTCTGAGTATTGCACACCTTGTGCTTTTGGGCACTCCAGTGATGTTGCAGCTCTGAAATATGGCCAAACTGGAGGCAAGTGGCATCTTGGCAGCTGCACGCTTGACTTTTCTCAGTTCATGGGCAGTTATTTTGCGCCTTGGTTTTTCCACACGCTTCTTGCGACCCTGTTGACTATTTTGAATGAAACGCTTGATTGTTCAATGATCACGCTTCAGAAGCTTTGCAATTTTAAGAGTGCTGTATCCCTCTGCAAGATATCTCACTATTTTTGACTTTTCTGAGCCTGTCAAGTCCTTCTTTTGACCCATTTTGCCAAAGGAAAGGAAGTTGCCTAATAATTATGCACACCTGATATAGGGTGTTGATGTCATTAGACCACACCCCTTCTCATTACAGAGATGCACATCACCTAATATGCTTAATTGGTAGTAGGCTTTCGAGCCTATACAGCTTGGAGTAAGACAACATGCATAAAGAGGATGATGTGGTCAAAATACTCATTTGCCTAATAATTCTGCACTCCCTGTAGAGAGAGACAGATAGATAGATAGATAGATAGATAGATAGATAGATAGATAGATAGATAGAGATAAACTAACAGACAGACAGACAGACAGACAGATAGATAGATAGATAGATAGATAGATAGATAGATAGATAGATAGATAGATAGATAGATAGATAGATAGATAGATAGACAGATATATAGAGAGACAGATAGATACAGTAGATTGATAGATAAACAGAAAAATCTAGTAAACAGGGTATATAACCAACAAGTATGCAAGAAACAAGAAAGTCACTCCTTAAATAGATGCACATGCTAATAAGACAAGCATAAAATAAAATATATATGGGAAACATGGAAACTGTTTATCACAATAACGCAGTGACAAGTACATGAACTTACATGTGCCACTTCTGATGGATGCCAAACCTATTATATCTGGCTTCTTTAAATAATCTCACTGAAGGTGTCTCAGGCCTTCACAAATAAGTAGCCTCACTGGTGTCCCATATGGATCCTGTTAAAAATAAGCAAATGAATGTCTTACAGTTGGGGATTAATTTATTGGACTTAGAGGATCAGTTACACAGAACCAACGTGTGCATCATGAAATCTACTTGATGTGCCATATGATTTGCTTGCAAATTACTTATACTGACAATCTAACTTTATTGTGTGTGCTGGATCTCCAAATGCTTGATGTTCTTAAAGGCCGGGTACACAGGGTACCTATACCAAGAACAGTACCAGCTGACAACCAACAAAAATGTTATAGTGTATTTACACTATACAAGTAATTTATTCAAAGCAAAGATTATGCTTAGTATAATATCTAGATGTATATTTTTACACGTATAAAGTACTTTAGCTCTATGAAGTAATGGGTACAGCAATGTTTAAACATTTTATAAAACAGGCAAAACAAGACTGTGTAGAAACTCTCACCTAGATTACGAGTTTTGCATTAGAGGCTATGCCAATCAGAATTCAAGGGACACCATCTTGGATGATGTCATTTAAAAGAACCTTCATTCGTCGGAAGTCGTCAGAAGAAGAGGATGCTCCGCGTTGGCTGGCTTGAAGATAGACCCGCTCCGCTTCGGATGGATGAAGATAGAAGATGCCGCCCGGATGAAGACTTCTGCCCGTCTGGAGGTCCTCTTCTGCCCGGATCGGATGAAGACTTCTGCCCCTCTGGAGGACCACTTGTGCCCGACTGGGTGAAGACGTCTCAAGGTAGGGTGATCTTCAAGGGGTTAGTGTTAGGTTTTATTAAGGGGGTATTGGGTGGGTTTTAGAGTAGGGTTGGTTGTGTGGGTGGTGGGTTTTAATGTTGGGGGGTATTGTATTTTTTTTACATGTAAAAGAGCTGATTACTTTGGGGCAATGCCCCGCAAAAAGCCCTTTTAAGGGCTATTTGTAATTTAGTATAGGGTAGGGATTTTTATTATTTTGGGGGGCTTTTTTATTTTATTAGGGGGATTAGATTAGGTGTAATTAGTTTAAAATTCTTGTAATTATGTTATTATTTTCTGTAATTTAGTGTTTGTTTTTTTCCGTACTTTAGTTTATTTAATTTAATTGTAATTAATTGTAGTTAGTTTAGGTAATTAATTTAATTATAGTGTAGTGTTAGGTTTAATTGTAACTTGTAACTAGGTTAGGATTTATTTTACAGGTAAATTTGTATTTATTTTAACTAGGAAGTTATTAAATAGTTAATAACTATTTAATAACTATTGTACCTAGTTAAAATAAATACAAAGTTGCCTGTAAAATAAAAATAAATCCTAAGCTAGCTACAATGTAACTATTAGTTATATTGTAGCTAGCTTAGGGTTTATTTTTTAGGTAAGTATTTAGTTTTAAATAGGAATAATTTATTTAATTGTAGTAATTTTATTTCATTTAAATTATATTTAAGTTAGGGGGTGTTAGGGTTTGGGTTAGGGGTTAATACATTAACTTAGGTTTAGGGGTTAATACATTTAATATAGTGGCGGCAACATTGGGGTGGCAGATTAGGGGTTAATAAATGTAGGTAGGTGTCGGCAATGTTAGGGACAGCAGATTAGGGGTTAATAAAATGTAACTAGTGTTTGCGAGGCGGGAGTGTGATGGTTTAGGGGTTAATATATTTATTAAAGTGGCGGCGATGTCCGGTCGGCAGATTAGGGGTTAAAAACTTTAGTTAACTTTTTGCGATGTGGGGGGGTCTCGGTTTAGGGGTTAATAGGTAGTTTATGGGTGTTAGTGTACTTTTTAGCACTTTAGTTAAGAGTTTTATTTTACAGCGTTAGACCATAAAACTCTTAACTACTGACTTTTAAATGCGGTATCAGTCTTGACAGGAGAGGGTCTAACGCTCACTTTCTCCAAGACTCGTAATACCGGTGTTAGGAAAATCCCATTAAAAAGATAGGATACGCAATTGACGTAAGGGGATTTGCGGTATGCTCGAGTCACGGAGAAAAAGTGAGCGGTACACCTGTACCTGCCAGACTTGTAATACCAGCGGACCTCTCAATGCTGCTTTTTAACCCTAACGCAAGACTCGTAATCTAGCCGTCTGTTAGATAATTACATTAAAAAACAAAAAAAATAGCAAAGGGTTAACTGCGCAAAAAAGAAACCTATTATACCTGTGGTGATTAAGAGGAAACTCCCAACCTCTATTGGAAAAGTGAGATAAAGAGAATACTATGGAATCTAAAAAGAGACCATAGGATTCAAAAAACACAGGCGCTAAACAGCTTAAAATAGAAAAAATATATATAATAGCTTATTGAGCATATAACGCCAAATATATGTGCAAATAATAACACCTGGTGCAGATTGGATCAACCAAAAAAGTGCTAACAACAAAGAAATAAAAATGTATAAATTTAATTACATATGTGAAACAAAATGAAATACAATGTATTTTGCAAACACGATAGCGCTGATCAGGCGCAAAATTGAAGTGTAGTATACAAATAGCAACAATGTGGTATAATATACAATACAAATGTAACAATGTGAAGAGTGTAATTGTAATCGATTTCCTTGTAAGATTCGATGTGGTGGTTTTTGAATTAGCCCAGATTTTGAAGGATTTAGATCTTCAATGGGAGACCGGAGATCGGTGGTTAGATCCTATATGTTCATCTCAGTGGCATAAGACTCCAAACCGCAGGAAGCAGGATATTCAGCCCAGCATGGAGAAATGCAAACACCTTTACACACAGGTAACTGGGAAACTGCACCTACGGAGGCCGGAGAGAGACAAAAACAGAACAAAGCAGAGCAACGCGTTTCAACCCGTAAACAGGGTCTTTTTCAAGCTCCCAACAATAGGTAAGTATGCTATATATAGCCGATGCAATTAGGCTATTGGTTACTTCGCTTCAGTGGGCGTGTGTATTCGGAAATCTTTTACCGACCATATTATTCGTATATCACAGTTAACTCAATGCTATAACATGTGCTGTATCATACTTAAAAAACAATTTCATGTATACATATGCGCTTCTTTTAAGATGCACAACTCTGGTTATATCCAATCCGCATCAAGGGATCTCTGAACATACAGAAAAAACATCATGCTCAATGCAAAAACTTTGCCAGAAACTGAATAATATTTTGAAAAAATCGCCAGAACAGGCACATAAAAATAAATAAATAAGTTAAAATTATAAGATATATATAAAAAATATATATCTGAAAAATATAAAAATGGACACATAATGTAGAATAGAAAAAATATATATATAAAATATATATATATAAAAAATGAATATATAAAAATATACCATTAACAATGAAAAGGATATATTTAGAGGGAGAACAGCAGATAACCATAGAAAGATAAAAAAACACTTAAAAAATATATATATAAGCTGGATTTATAGATAGAGTAGGAGGTCAGTCGTTTAAGAAGCAGCCAATATCAAAATCGACATTCAGACCTAGGGGATGTAAAGTTTTTTGATCAAAGATCCATTTACTTTCTCTTTTTAAAAGATCATTAATTATATTTCCTCCTCTCCATTTCTTTTTAACTTTTTCTATTCCTAGAAAGGAGAAATGGCTTAAATTCCCATTATTGCAAACGCCAAAGTGTTTAGCAATTGGTAAGTCTTTATTTCTTTTTAGTTTAAAATTTTCTATAGACCACATATGTTCCCTAATTCGCGTACGTAGGGGTCTGGAGGTCTCGCCTGTATATTGCAAACCACATTTGCACTGGATGATGTAAATAATATTACTATCCGTGCATCTGATAAGATCTTTTATCTTGTATGATTTACCTGTTACATTTGATTTGAATTCTCTGCATTTATTAGAATGTTCACAAGACTTACAAGTTAAACAAGGATAGAAACCGAAAAGACTATTGCCTTTTATGTCAAGTTGGTTAGCACTATTTACAGAATTCTTTGTACTATGTGTAGGTGCCAAAATGGTCTTAAGATTTTTAGCTTTTTTATACACTACTTGTGGTCTTGGTGGAAGAACAGGACCTAGTATTTCATCATTTTTCAGTAACTTCCAATGCTTATTCAAGATTTTCTCTAGCAGATTTTTATTTTGGCTGTAATTTGTGATAAACGGAATGAATGTCTGCTCATTCTCCTCTCTAGCTTTATTAATGGTGTATGCAGTTTGTCTACGTTTGGGGATTAATAAAGAATTTCTGTCGACTAAACGAACCTCATTAAGAGTTTTGTCTATATCACTTTCCCCATAACCTCTCTCTATAAATTTTTGTTGAACCAAACGTGACTGATTTTCAAAATCTGTCAGATTTGTGCAGTTTTTGCGAATACGCAAAAACTGCCCTTTAGGGATATTGTCCAACCATTTTTTGTGGTGGCAACTTGTGTAATGTATGTAGCTATTAGCATCAACTTTTTTGAAGAAGGTTCTAGCATTTAATTCATTATCTTTAACAAAAATTTCTAAGTCAAGAAAGTTGATAGTGGTTTTATCACGTGTATGGGTAAATTTAAGATTAATATCATTAGAGTTCATGTCTTCAACAAATCTATCTAGTGATGGACAATCTCCACGCCAAATAATTAAAATATTGTCAATATATCTTTTGAAGGACACCAGGCTTGCCCCAAGTGGGTAATTTGGTAGAAATTGGTGTTCCCAATATCCCATAAATAGATTGGCATAACTTGGGGCAAACCTGGTGCCCATCGCTGTACCTCTCTCTTGATTATAAAAGTGTCCTTCATAAAAAAAGAAATTATGTGTCAAAATGAACTCAATAGCTTCTAAAATAAAAATCTTTTGTTCATATTTCATAGATGTATCTTGTTCTAAATAGAAATTAATAGCTTTTAGTCCATCTTTATGATCAATACACGTATATAGAGATGCAACATCACAGGATGCCAGCAAATAATCATCCTGCCATGATACATCCCCAATAAGATTCAATACGTCTGTTGAGTCCTTTAAAAAGGATGGAAGTAGTTTTACAAACTTTTGCAAAAAGACATCCAAATATTCAGATAAATTAGAGAACCTAAACCTGAAATGATTGGCCTGCGTGGAGGATCTATCATGCTTTTATGTATTTTGGGCAGACAATATAGCAGAGAAATTCTTGGATACTTAGGGAGAAGATATTCACGTTCTTTTACATTTAGGATTCCTTCCTCTTTGGCCTTATTGAGAATAGATGTTAGACTCAATTTATATTTCTCTGTAGGATCAAACTGTAACTTTTTGTAAGTTAATTCATCTGTGACTATATCATTGCACATTTTCTGATAATTACAACTATCCATAACCACAATCCCGCCGCCCTTGTCGGCGGGCTTGATCGTGATGTTTTTATTATCTTCCAATTCTTTGATTACTTTTAGTTGTTTTTTAGTTGTATTATTATGAGCATTTTTCAGTGTTTTTTCAGACAAATTTTCGAGTATCAGTTTTTCAAAGGATTCAATAATAGGTCCCTTTTCATTTTTTGGGTAGAATTTAGATTTTTCTTTTCAATTAGTATGAATAAATTTATCAGGTATCAATTACATTAACAATACTGCAGTATGTTTCGCAACTTTTTGTTTGCACATCCTTTTTTATTCATTGTTTCATATGAGTTAATTGTCCCCATTATTTTATATAATCTCACTGGAATTTAGAAAACCAACCATTTTCAGAGTCAAACTGCAAGAAAAGGGGTCAAAATAAATAGCGAATTTGTATTGCAAAGTTTTTTTTAACTACACATTTAAACATTTTATATTAACATTTCAAACTGTTTAATATCACTTTAAAGAAAAACACACTGACGCTCAAGCTTGCAAGCCTAACAAAACTCTGCTGGATACAATACTGGGGCAAGATTACATATGCGGCGTTGCCTGCAAAAGCCGCCGCCGCCAGTTTTTACGCTGTTTTGATATCACATATTCAAATCAACCAATAGGATGAGAGCTACTGAAATCCAAATGGCTGTTCAAATCAGCCAAGAGGATTTCAGTAGCTCTCATCCTATTGGCTGATTTGAATTTGAAGAATGCAAGAGACACCATATTTAAACGTGTACCTTGAATTCACTATTCAGTGTACGGCGATGATCGTACTAAGATGATCCTCCATGGCTCTGCGGTCACCGGTCCTGCGGTCACCGGTCCTGCTCTGTGCTCATCTCCGCTCCACACCAGTTTGGCCCTGGATGAAGAAGGAAGTGGTCCCTGCTTGGAAAAAGATGTCGACCGCTTGGAAGATTTCACCTCCTGGAACAGGACCTTCTCCACCGGACTTCAGGAACGGTGAGTACCTATTTGGGTTAGAGTTAGCATTTTTTTTTTTTTTTTTTTTTTTTTTTTTAGATTAGGGATTTATTTGTCCCTCTTAAAAGAGCTGAATGACCTTTTAAGGGCAGTAAAAGAGTTGAATGCCCAATGTCCATACAAATGCCCCTTTAGGGGTAATGGGTAGTTTAGGATTTTGTTAGTGTTAGGTTTTTTTTATTTTGGGGGGTTTGTTGGGTGGTGGGTTTTACTGTGAGGGGGGGGACTTAGTATTTTTTAAGGTAAAAGAGCTGTTTTGCCCTACAAAAGGTCCTTTTAAGGGCTATTGGTAGTTTAGCATTAGATTAGGTTTTTTTATTTTGGGGGGCTTTTTTATTTTCATAGGGATGAGGTTTAATTTTTTTTATTTTTGATTATTTGGTTTATTATTTTCTGTAATGTTAGACTTTTTCATTTTTGGTAAATTTAGATGAATTTATTTTAATCTAATCTTAGGTTAATTTTTCTTAGTACTGTTAGGATTTTTTATTTTAATTGTAATTTAGCATTTTATTATTTTATGTAATTTGGGGTTAATTTAGTGGGTGCTTAGTAATTAAATTAGTTATTTGCATTGTGGGGTTTGGCTGATTAGGGGTTAATAGGTTAATTAGGGTACTTGTGTTGTGGGGGTTTGGCGGATTCGGGGCTAATAGTTTTATTTGGATTATTGAGTTGTGTGGGTTTGGCGGATTAGGGGTTAATAGATGTATAAGGTTTGTTGCGATGTGGGTTAATGGCGGATTAGGGGTTAATACTTTTATTAGGTAGTTTGCGATGTGGGTGAATGGCGGATTGGGGTTAATAGTTTAATTAGGCATATTGCGTTGTGGGTGGCTGTCGGGTTTATTTTTGGGAGGCGGGTTAGACTTTTACAGGAGATTTTTTTTTTTTTTTTCATTTTCTTAAGCGCCGGCAGTTTCTAAAGTGCCTTAAGCCACTGGCGACTCCAGAAATTTGTATTTACGCACATTTCTGGACATCGCTAGTTTATCTGATTTACGGCACTTTATGAACTGCTGGCGCCGTATATGTGATACCACAATGTGCAAGGTGAAATTACGGGCAGCGTGGGTTTCAGAAGTTACGCTGAAGCTTGCACCGCATATGTAATCTCGCCCCTGATCTCTCTGTACAAAGCTAATGATTTGTAGGCACAGTGACACAAAACAGGGTATGAAGTTGCATAATATTGCTTATAAACTGCAAGCTACTTCTTATAAAATTTGCTAGAGGGGTGAAAAATTCAATGCGGCCAAATTTTTCTGACCGAATATTCTGATAAAATAGTTTTCAAAATATTCATTGCTGTGCTATTTGGTATATTTTTTGTTTTAAATTAAACTAATACTGAATATTTGTTGAACATTTACATTAGTTTTCATTAAACTACTGTAAATGTCCTTTACTACATTTGAAACAATTCACCTGTAGCGTTACATACTTACCTCTAGCACGCTGGAGAGCCACGCTAATCCCGACCCTTCTTCACACGCTAAAAGGAGGCGTAGCGAGACGGATACCCGTGCCTGCGCTAAAGGACCTTCGCCTTTAGTACAGACCCTGAGATCTGCCGCCTTAAGCCTCCTATTAGCGTGTACCGGGGCTCTGGGAAGAAGGGTCAGGATTAATTACGACCTGTAATTATTGTACACACAACTCAGCAGGTTTTACTCATCAAAATGGTAACTATTGAAATTGTTTATAAAATACACATTGATTCGTATGAAGAAATCTATCATTTATATAATCACACGTAACATGGTTTTACGCTAGATGTTTTATTTCCATAATTAAAACAAAAGAACATAGAAAACAGATATAATAATTAAAGGATCTTATTTTGAATTACAGCTATTGGCTGACAGAAAATAACCGCAAACCCATCTTCATAGTATACAATGTGTTTAGATCCTAACCCACCCTAGCTGGATTATAATAATGCTTACTGATTACACTTGTCAGCTTATTATAGCAAAAACAAAGTTTTACTAAATAATAAGCACAAACCTGCATATTGACTGAAATGACTGACTGGGCTGGGTGCATATCCTAATACTTAGGCATCACTCTTTCAACAAGCTGGATACGGTTAACTTGATATGGCAGTTAACAAATAAAAAATTACAACTAATGGCACTTACTCTTAGCGCACAATAACTAAATATTAGAAATATACAATTGGACAATGTATTTCAAATACTGGCAAAGACTAAACCTCTCTCAATTTATCTTCCAGTTTTTCGGTCTTAACTCTATCCCCTAATTATAATTATGCTCTTAATCTAGAGTGCTCTAAAGCTATTCTATGTTGCCTTTTATTTGGATGATAAAAATAATTCATATAAACAAAGAGAATTAGTTTAATGTTCCTTTCCTGCTTGAGACAAGATGTTACTTTGAACCCCATTGCATTTTATTAAAAGTAGTTCACAGTAATTTATCATAAAGAACCTTTTCTTATTACATACAATGGGGACTGAATCAGTAAGACCTTACTAGCTTGTAATCCCACTGTGATTTAATGACTCAAGGCCAATTTATTAGCTTGTTTCTGATACTAATCAAGGAAACAGATTAGATAATCTTCAGCATTAATGATAAATATTCTAAGTGTAATTTGCAAAAGGTTGTTTTTCTCCTTCTGTGAAATATATATATATAGCTGTGTCCAATAAGGTTCAACACTTTAGAGCACCTGCCTATCCCATGCCAGGCATTGGGAAATTGCAGACACCAGTTATCGCAGGACCTGCTGTAATGCATCAAATTAATGCTGCAATAGCGTAAAAGTAGGAAAATATCCTTTTTATAAATAAAACCTATATACATTGATTAAAAGCTTTATTTTTCATTTGAAGTGAATTTCCATGAAAGTATTTTGAGTAATTACATGATGTCAAAGTTCTGTCTTGGGGATATCCATTTTATAAGGTTTATAATATTTGTCAAATTAAAACTGTAGGCAGAGATGCTACCAGTACATATTACCTTAATACATGTAATAAAAGGGCAGCTGATGTTAAAGGGCCATAATACCCAAATGTTTAAACACTTGGGGGTCGATCCGATATAAAGCGTCGCCCGCAAAAGCCGGTGACGCCAATATTTGCGCGGATTTGGTATCACATATACGGCGTAACCTAGAAGTTACGCGCGTATATTTCTGCCGTCGCCCGCAGTTTTTTGGGCCATAGGCAGGTATACCAAACCCGCGCAGTTTGGTATCCAATATGCAGCGTAAGGACTTACGTGGCGAAAATGGAGAAAACTTACTCCATTTTCACCTCGCCACAAAAAGCAGCCGTAAGAAGCCTTACGCTGACTATTGGAGCCCCGTAACTCCCTAAACTAACTAGAAAATAAACCTAACACCTAACGCATGCGCAATGTCTATCTCCCTGTCAACCGCGATCTGCTAAAATAAACCTAACACCTAACGCATGCGCAATGTCTATCTACCTGTCAACCGCGATCCCCCCCCCCCCCCCCCGAAATCCCTAATAAAGTTATTACCCCCTAAACCGCCGCTCCCGGACCCCGCCGCCATCTACATAAACTAACCCCCTACTGTGAGCCTCTAAAACCGCCGCCATCTACCTTATCTATCCCCTAATCTGACCCCTTACACCGCCGCCACCTATATAAAAATGATTAACCCCTAATGTAAGCCCCTTACACCGCCGCCATCTCTATTAAAATGATTAACCCCTAATTTAATCTACCTACCCCGCCGCCAGCTATATTATCTATATTAACCCTAAGTATATTATAGTTAATATAGGTATTACATTATATATATTAACTATATTAACCCTAATTATATTAGGGTTAATATAGTTAATATAGTTACTATAGTATTTATATTAACTATATTAACTCTATCTAACCCTAACTAAATTTATATTAAATTAATCTAATTCATTTATAAACTAAAATGTTCCTATTTAAATCTAAATACTTACCTATAAAATAAACCCTAAGATAGCTACAATATAATTAATAATTACATTGTAGCTATGTTAGGGTTAATATTTATTTTACAGGTAAATTGTTAATTATTTTAACTAGGTATAATAGATATTAAATAGTTATTAACTATTTAATATCTACCTAGTTAAAATAATTACCCAATTACCTGTAAAATAAATCCTAACCTAAGTTACAAATACACCTACACTATCAATAAATTTAATAAACTACTAACATCTATCTAAAAATACAATTAAATTAACTAAACTAAATTACAAAAAAAAACAAACACTAAATTACAAAAAATAAAAAAAAGATTACAAGATATTTAAGCTAATTACACCTATTCTAAGCCCCCTAATAAAATAATAAACCCCCAAAATAAAAAAAATTCCCTGCCCTATTCTAAATTCAACAAATTTCAAAGCTCTTTACCTTACCAGCCCTTAAAAGGGCCTTTTGTGGGGCATGCCCCAAAGAATTCAGCTCTTTTGCATACAAGAAATACAATACCCCCCCCCCATTACAACCCACCACCCACATACCCCTATTCTAAACCCACCCAAACCCCCCTTAAAAAAGCCTAACACTACCCCCCTGAAGATCTCCCTACCTTGTCTTCACCACACCGGGCCGAACTCCTGATCCGATCCGGGCGATGTCTTCCTCCAAGCGGCAAAGAAGAATTCTTCCTCCGGCGACGTCTTCCTCCAAGCGGCAGCAAAGTCTTCATTCTTCCGGCGGCATCTTCAATCTTCTTTCTTCGCTCCGCCGCCGTGGAGCATCCATCCCGGCCGACTGCTGAACTTGGAATGATGTACCTTTAAATGACGTCATCCAAGATGGCGTCCGCCGAATTCCGATTGGCTGATAGGATTCTATCAGCCAATCGGAATTAAGTTAAAAAAATCTGATTGGCTGATTGAATCAGCCAATCAGATTCAAGTTCAATCCGATTGGCTGATCCAATAAGCCAATCAGATTGAGCTCGCATTCTATTGGCTGTTCCGATCAGCCAATAGAATGCGAGCTCAATCTGATTGGCTGATTGGATCAGCCAATCGGATTGAACTTGAATCTGATTGGCTGATTCAATCAGCCAATCAGAATTTTTTAACTTAATTCCGATTGGCTGATAGAATCCTATCAGCCAATCGGAATTCGGCGGACGCCATCTTGGATGACGTCATTTAAAGGTACATCATTCCAAGTTCAGCAGTCGGCCGGGATGGATGCTCCGCGGCGGCGGAGCGAAGAAAGAAGATTGAAGATGCCGCCGGAAGAATGAAGACTTTGCTGCCGCTTGGAGGAAGACGTCGCCGGAGGAAGAATTCTTCTTTGCCGCTTGGAGGAAGACATCGCCCGGATCGGATCAGGAGTTCGGCCCGGTGTGGTGAAGACAAGGTAGGGAGATCTTCAGGGGGGTAGTGTTAGGCTTTTTTAAGGGGGGTTTGGGTGGGTTTAGAATAGGGGTATGTGGGTGGTGGGTTGTAATGGGGGGGGGTATTGTATTTCTTGTATGCAAAAGAGCTGAATTCTTTGGGGCATGCCCCACAAAAGGCCCTTTTAAGGGCTGGTAAGGTAAAGAGCTTTGAAATTTGTTGAATTTAGAATAGGGCAGGGAATTTTTTTTATTTTGGGGGTTTATTATTTTATTAGGGGGCTTAGAATAGGTGTAATTAGCTTAAATATCTTGTAATCTTTTTTTTATTTTTTGTAATTTAGTGTTTGTTTTTTTTTGTAATTTAGTTTAGTTAATTTAATTGTATTTTTAGATATATGTTAGTAGTTTATTAAATTTATTGATAGTGTAGGTGTATTTGTAACTTAGGTTAGGATTTATTTTACAGGTAATTGGGTAATTATTTTAACTAGGTAGATATTAAATAGTTAATAACTATTTAATATCTATTATACCTAGTTAAAATAATTAACAATTTACCTGTAAAATAAATATTAACCCTAACATAGCTACAATGTAATTATTAATTATATTGTAGCTATCTTAGGGTTTATTTTATAGGTAAGTATTTAGATTTAAATAGGAACATTTTAGTTTATAAATGAATTAGATTAATTTAATATAAATTTAGTTAGGGTTAGATAGAGTTAATATAGTTAATATAAATACTATAGTAACTATATTAACTATATTAACCCTAATATAATTAGGGTTAATATAGTTAATATATATAATGTAATACCTATATTAACTATAATATACTTAGGGTTAATATAGATAATATAGCTGGCGGCGGGGTAGGTAGATTAAATTAGGGGTTAATCATTTTAATAGAGATGGCGGCGGTGTAAGGGGCTTACATTAGGGGTTAATAATTTTAATATAGATGGCGGCGGTGTTAGGGGCTCACTTTAGGGGGTTATAGATATAATATAGCTGGCGGCGGGGTACGGGAGCGGCGGTTTAGGGGTTAATAATTTTATTAGGTTGCGGCGGGGTAAAGGAGCGGCGGTTTAGGGGTTAATAGCATTTTTATTGTTAGGCTAGTGAGGGGGGATAGCGGATAGAGGGTTAGACAGTGCGGGCTATGTTAGGGAGGCGTGTTAGACAGTGCGGGCTATGTTAGGGAGGCGTGTTAGACAGTGCGGGTGTTTTAGACTTTAGTCAGGTTTTATAGGCGCCGGCAGATTCTAACGTGGCGCAAGTCACTGGCGACGCCAGAAATTTGTACTTACGCAGATTTCTGGACATCGCTGGTTTGTCAGACTTACGGCACGTTAGCATCTGACAGCGACCTATATGGGATGGCTCGAGTTGCGAGCTGAAACTGCGGGCGACGCCGGTTCCCTCGCTTGCGCCGCAAACTGCGATCGATATCGGATCGCGCCCTTGAAAGTGATGCAGTATAGCTGTAAAAAGCTGACTAGAAAATATCACCTGAACATCTCTATGTAAAAAAGAAAGATATTTTACCTCAAAAATTCCTCAGTAGCCACATCCCATTGTAAAGGACTTATAAGCAGCAAATCAGTGTGTGTCAGTTTGTCATCCTCTCTATGTATACAACATAACAAACTTGTCTCACTTTAGGACCCAGCAGCTTACTCTCAACAGCTTTATAAGGCTCACCTGCCTTATTCTCATTGCTTAGTATTGGAGACAGATAGTATCCTTACAGCCATCCTCTACCTGAAGAGCTATTTTACAAGCTCCCTCTTGATCCAGCTTATTTTGTGAATGCCGTTCATAAAGCACCTACTGCTTCATCCTCACAACCTCCACGCCTCACTCTGAGCTGCAGCATTTTCCTTCTTACAACGGCCGCAACTTACACTTAAGTTTATACCGGTAAGAACATCTGCTACATGTATACATTTCTTGTGGAAAGTGTTAAGCTGTATGTACTTAAAAGCGCTTGGATAAAAGCATATGCATATATTACAAGGACTGTTATCAGAATCTCTGCAAACAATCTCTCTAAATTTAAAATCCATTTTGTGCACACTACAAAAAGCACTCTTGGCGCTTCATTATAGTTAAGCTGACAGCTTGTAATATTTCCTAGATATAAAGGGTTGTTATAACTACTCTATTTCAGACTGCAGTTTTCAGTAATACTGATATTTGGTTTTGTATTTCACATTTGAACTGTTTGCTAGTTTTCCTGCCACACCTATTCAGTGTATCAATATACACATGTGGTGGCTATAGGAACTACTAAAAAACGCCTTCAATATATTATATCCTGCTGTATGGTTTTATGGACTCAACTATGCTGCCAGATTTCTCTATGCTGCATCCATTAACCGCTTCAGCAACATACACAAATTAATCTAGCTAAATCCCAGCAGTTGTGGTTCACTTATCTAACATGGCCCAAACATTCTAATTCTTTTAGATATATTAAGGTTGAGCCTGACAGTATGTCTGTCCCGGGACAGCCGAAGGGATGAGCCTCGTGCACTCTTATCTTATTTCCCTATTCAGTTGAAGGAAGTTTACTATGAAATTTCATGAGAGTTAAGTCAAATCTCATGAGATCACAGTAAAGGAGTTCATGACCTCAGCACTGTTGATGCTGATTGGTTGCTGATTTTTTTTTCTTTTTTTTTAACCTACAGCTGAGTATAACATTTTACACAGAACTTACTCTGCTGAGCTGAGGAAATTGTGAGTTAAAATATCTTCCTTTTTTACATAGAGATGCTCAGGTGATATTTTCCTGTCAGCTTTTTACAGTTATACTGCATTAGTTTCAAGTGATTTAGCATATGAGTATTATGTCCCTTTAAAAAGTATAAAAATTTAGATGAAAAATTTGAGCTGCTTTGAAATTATAGGGTTACTTAAGGAAATGTTGTGGGTGACTGGGTTCAAAGTGTACTTAGGTGATTACTTGATTGCCAGGAAGCAATAGTACACAGAGGAGTAAAGAATCAGTGCAGAGCCACAGAACGGAGCACTACTAGTAACTGAGTAACTGAAGTCCACTGTTTAAGAAGTGCAGAGGGTGGGGTAGAGTTTGGCGCACAGCATAACAGGAAGGAATTGAGTGAGAGACTGCAGTAGGGTCACCACCAGGCCAGTATTTTACTGACATAGCCGGTATTTTTAAGGCTTAGGTCAAAGTTGAAAATGAAGAATACATATAGAAATAAAGATAATAGCATGGAAATAAAGAAATAAAGATAATAGCACTTCTTCAAAGTGTGTTAGAATCTAAGCGTAAATCAATCATTATTTAAAGCGACAGTCTAGACCCAATAAATAATTTTGATTACTTAATGTCACATACCAGAGAAGTATCCTGCAACTGGTCCCACATCTATAAGCTTGTAAGAAGTACATCATTTTTTGTTAGGAGCCAAAAATGGCCAGCAAGCTCCACCCACCTATTGCATGTATACTTTGGTATGTTAAGTTTCTCCAATCATGATCGACTCTTAAATAAGTTTTCCTGCTCTAACGTGCTGATTTGTGCACGTGCAATTTGAAATAGCTAACTGAAAAATATTAAACGTGCACTGCTAAACTGTCATACAAGAAAACAGCTAACTGAACAAGAAGACAGCTGTTTTATTTCTTTTTTTTTTTTTTTAAAGATATAAAACAAAATTAAACTATGTTTATATCTCAGTATAATTGTAACCATAATTTGATAAAGCAAATAGTTAAAAAACACTGGAAGATTTTAATGAGAGACCCCATTTTAGGTGATGTGATTGGCAACAAGCCTGTAGAAGTTTTTAAAAAAGCACAAAATCTCAAAACCATACTGGCACCAAGCAAAGTAGTGAAAAATAAGAAAATAATCAGTGCCACCAATCGCACTTAAAACCTCCAGGTGTGGTAACAAGAGATGTAAAATTTGTGTTCATATAGAACACCGGAAACAAACTTTTCAATCTTTTGTAACGAAGAAGGTTTACCCCATAGTTGGTGGCATATCGTGTGCGTCTAACTATGTGGTGTATCTTTTATCTTGCATCTGTTGGATCCAGTATGTGGGTTAGACCTGTAGGCGATTCAGCACCAGATGGTCTGAACACTATCGGAACATGAAAAATAACTATAAATTACATAGTGTTCCCAGACATTGTCACGCGAAGCACAATGGTAACTTAGGGGCTGAATTATCAAGCTCTGGATGGAGCTTGATGCTCCTGTTTCTGCGCGAGCCTTCAGGCTCACCGGAAACAGCAGTTATGAAGCAGCGGTCTTAAGACTGCTGCTCCATAACTGTCCGTCTGCACTGAGGCTGTGGACATCAATCCACCCGATCCTATACGATCGGACTGATTGAAACCCCCTGCTAGCAGCCAATCAGCAGGAGGCGGCATTGCACAAGCAGTTCACAAGAACTGCTTGTGAAATAATAAATGCCGACAGCGTATGCTGTCAGCATTCTTCAATGTCTGTTGGACATGATCCGCTGAGTGGATCCTGTCGGACAGACCGGTGATAAATCGGCCCCTTAGAGTGTTTTACCATTTTACCTATTGAACATATACAAAAATCCCATTTATATAATTGATTCTTTAGGCTTAGACAGAGAGAGACCTACTGGATCAACAAACTAAGGACCTTGCATCCTTGTTGTCTTAATATGAATGTGGATTTGGCGGCCTTTCACTGACTTTGCCGATGTGTTTATACATTTTTATCTCATGTTGTATATATGCATTATATTCTGTATATGTGCTGCAAACTATCCTACTATTATTTGATATTTAGTTGCCTTTGCCTGATTATTACACTTTACACATTTAATGTATATATACTTTTAGGTTTCTATTTTTTATTAATTATTATCTTTATCTCTTAGCACTATTAATAATATAATGCTGAACGTCACTATTAGGTTTCATTATTTAGTCTACAATTTAAACATTAATATGGTAACATTTAAATATGTCTCTATTCGCCATCACATTTACACTATAGTCACCTGTATTACTCTAATGATACTTCCACATGCACCCGATAATATTTCCACTTAGTATTAATATTCCCATATATACACACATTTAATACCAATTTTTTCACACACACTTGGGGGACGATGCCCCGTTTCCGCGCAAGCCCTCTGGTGAACTGCTTGTGCAATTTTAAATGCCAACAGTGTATGCTGTCGGCATTCAGCAATATCTGTCGGACATGATACGCTACAGTATATCATGTTGGACAGACATTAATAAATCGGTCCCTTGGTCTCAAACATTCACCACTTCACTTTTATAATTGAGTACATGGAAACACTGATGACAAAATGAAGGTAGTGGTCATAATGACAAATTTCCATTTTAATCACGAGATCAATATTGGTAAATAAGTCCACATTAATATCTTTATCTAGTATCTTTAATATTAGGTCACTAACAGGTTATTTTCATGTTTATTTTTCACACATTTTAAATGAATGGTTGTATGATGGCATTAGTGCAACTCTAATGGTAATAAGATTTTTTTATATGATCTCTTAGTATGGGCTATTCACTGTACAAGTATAGGAAACGTTATGTCATTTGAGACAAGTTTGTGACCTATTTTGAATACAGGGCCAGTCTCATTTTTATGCTGGTTTTTGCATTAATGCATTGTTTTATATTTATATCCTCTAATGTTGTTTTTAGAACAACTAGTCTTTGGTTATCTTACCTCCATGTGATACAAAATTGGATCTAGAGTTTAAGAGGCGAGACATCCGCCTTGGGCGTGTAGCTAGATCGATCAGTGATTGGTCAAGGGGAGGGTTAAAAAGAGTGAGGGTTTTTTACTATGTTAACAGCCTGATGAAACGGCACTGTGGCCGAGAAACGCGTTGCTGTCTTTTTATTTGTTTTAATAAATAGTTTTTAGATTATCCATGCTCTAAGTCAAGTTCTTGTATGAGGTAAATCTTCGTTCCCTACATGTCCCTGATTTGTGCCAGCCGATTGGTGGATGTACCAAGGACACTTCTCCTGACGTGACTGGAGTGATCAACCCTGATTGTCGGACATACCCATCACGTGATCGACAGCTGGATATCGGGAGTGAGTCTGCTGGGCAACTTAGAGGTCTTGGCATGCTGTTTATAGGACTGTGTGTGCTACTACCTATGTGAGTTTGCATTTGTCTGTCCCTTCATGTGTTCCTGATAGACAATATCACCCTATGAGGAGCCTCCTTTCTGTCTTACAGGATTTGTAGCCATTTTATTCACCTCTCTTGCTGACTCTGGTGCATAGTGTGTGATGCTACTCATTTCCTGCATGCCCTTTTATGGCCAGACTGGTGTACATCATCCATGTGAGACAGGTTGCAGTCTCAGAATTGTGATGTCATCACTTATTATTTAAAGGGCCTCTGTTCAGTATGCTTTGAACTTGCATTGTCTCACCTGTTTGTGAGAGATCCTGTGTATTACCTGGCTGTCTGACGTCCCTCCTGGTTCCTGATCCCTGGCTTGTTCCTAACTCTGCTGTTCTCCTTCTTCCTGATTCCGGCCCGTCTGACTACTCGCTTTGGCTCCTGACTTGGCTCGTCTGACTATTTGCTTTGGCTCCTGACTCGGCTCATCTGACTACCAGCTCTGGTTTTGTCTCCTGGCTTGTTATTTGACTTGTGGACTTTTTTATTATATTTTGCTATTAATAAAGGTGTGATTATTTTTGCATTTCTCGTCTCAGTCTGATTCCTGGCACCCTGAAACTTATAGATGAGGAACCCATTGCAAGATGCTTGTCTGGTATGTAACAATAAGTAATAAATAAAAAGGTTTGGGTCTAAACTGCCCCCTTCAGTCCAGGCAGCTTAAGTTCCTAAGTTATGCTGTATAATTATTTATGCAAATGTATGCTAATGAGCACCACTGGTATTTTTTTCCAGAAAAGGGGACAACCCTAGACTGCAGAGTTATGTGCTGGAGGAGTGAGGTGTGTGTGTAGAGGGTAAATGTGGATGGTAACAGACAGGAGATGTCTCTGGTGTGATGATGCAGAGGTTAATAAATTCTGCTGTGGCACTGTTTTTGTATGAAGTTATGCAACATGAACAATAAAAATGAAGCTGAAACAATTTTGTAGCACTACTGAATCTGAAATAAATGGGGCAGCACCTACTGGTCAACCTGAATAACACATGTGCCTCAATATTAATAAAGGAACAGTTCACCCAAAAAAATTCTCCCAATTTCATTAATCCCAATGATCCCTTTTACTTGCTGGAGTGTATTAAATTGTTTACAAGTAGCTCCTTTACCCCTATTTAGGCCTTTGAAATAGCTGATTTAGCTTGTTGTTTCCCAACCTATACTGAAGTTTTGATACTGGAGTCTCAGCTTTTGAATAGCCTAAGTAAACACAGCCAGCAGAAGAAATTAAACTCACAGTGGGATGCAGGATAGTTAAGTAATAACATGATCATTTTCCATTGTTCTCTCTAAGTATTGAGCTTTAGTTTTCCAGACAAATAAGATAAGGAAGCCTGTGTGTGCACACAAAGTGATAATATAATGAGATATGTTATTACCTGAAGCTCAATCCATTGTAATAGGATGTGGTTTAAAAGCACAAAACCAGTTAATTCATATACACAAATAAACCTGAAAATGCATACATTTTATACTCTGGTAGCTGGTATAAGTCATTGAAATAGCATAATTTAAAAACAATTTTACAGTGTGCTGTCCCTTTAAGTATTAAGATAGTGCTCAGGGAAATTTGTGTGTGCCTGGGAGCTCCGGAACAGGGCCCTCTTCCTCCTGTACTAGATTTGTTTAGTTTTGTTATGTTTTGTATTTTATCAAAAATATTTGTCATTGTATACCCCTATTACTGTACCCAGTGCTATGGAATTTGGCAGCGCTATACAAATAAATGATAATAATAATAATAATAACTATGCAATCAAAATGGAGGCAACCAATGTCATTACATCATGAGTTTAAATAAAAAATACAAAAAGGGGCTTTTTGAAAACAAACAGTTACTCCCCTAAAAAAATCCCACATAAATCATAGGGGGAATATGAATTTGCAATAAGAGGGTTCCATTAAATGGAGACTGTAGTATGAAGTTATTGGTGTCTATGTGAAAACAGACAATCTTAAAGTTAAAATGGGGGAAGACAAATATAATGTTGCCAGCTGTTCTAAACAAAAAAATATTGGATGGCCAGTGAGTGAATGGGGGACAGCAGTAGGCAGGGTGATGACTAGGACTCAGATCAATCATCTCTCAGCCTGCAGCTCTGTCAATTATATATCTATATCAGACTTTACATAAAACATGGCCCTGAACCCATGTCAGTTATTTACCGACTTCAGACCATTAGATATTTATATATATATATAATCTAACCCCTACACTCTCATTGAAGATTGCTCAACGGTGCTGAGATCCAGTTATCCAAAAATGAGCTTCACACACCTCGTACTCTGTACCTCCAAAGATTTATTCACAGAGCCTCAGAGTTTCAGGATATATATAATTGATACACAAAGCTCACGCCTCAGACTGAGGAAGTGGAGTTGCATATCCCCAAAAAGTCACTGAATAAACACAGTTTGACTAAAAAGACCAGAGAGTGGAAGCTTCGTGTAGCAATTATCAGAATTTCTGCTGGCACCCTGGCAGTTCCTTATAGTGTGCTTCATTGGAAAGATTTTATATATATATATATATATATATAGGTTGATTGGAGTAGCCGTGTTAGTCCAGAGATTTAGATATCAAAATAACAAGAGTATTGCATTGAGCAATAATACTCAATTGATCTAACTATACATTTTATTAGATGACAAGCTTTCGGAAGAGTGTCTTCCTTTTTCAAGTCTGAAGCAATACTGAATTATATCTTAAAACACAGGCTAAAAAGACAAAGTGTTACAGAGGGCTGAATGCAGGGGGAGGAGAGGTGTCATAAAAATCATGATGGGGGTTTAGGAGACAGGCAGATAGTGTCAGTAAAAGATTACAGGCAGGGGATAAAATATGGTACACACAGCATATACTGACATAAAGTTATATATCAACATAGAATCCATATGAATAATATATATATATATATATATATATATATATATATATATATATATAGTATATAGGGCTCAAAATTTCCTCCAGCCCACTAGCCATTGGCGAGTGGAAATTTAACAGTGGCAAGTAAAAGTTAGTGAGTGAATGTATACAAATATTATCTTAAGTGATATTATATCCATGAAAGGGCAAGGATATGTTATTTCTCTAGAGCTATAGGGACCCCATTAGTGCTTAGGCTGTTAGTTAAAAGCAAACAGTGTTACATCCACCACTGTGTTATGGTATCCGGATGTGTCGGCAGCGTCACAGGTCAGCTGACGCATTTCGGCCAATGGCCTTAGTCTTAGCTGTGTGACCTGCCTATCCGGACTAAAAAACTTATACCATGTGTCCGTCTCATGATAGGTTTAAAAATTGTTGATGCTGCCGACCCAGCCCCCTTACCTTACAATTCATTTGTGTATTACGATCCTTACTTATACATCGATTCACATTTTATCATATTACACATTTATATATAAGCACATATATTTCATTCATATTGGGGCCATTTCCTATCTGAAAATTAAATTTGCAAGTAATCAATACTTTATTTATATATATATATATTTTTTTTTTAATATTTTTATTGAGGCTCAAGGTAAGGCATACATAAACAGAAAAACCAAGCACAACAATAATAACAAGTAAGGTTCATGTGGTACAAATCCATAAATAGCAATGGGGTCTGAGGAGCGCCTCGAAATGGGCAGAGGATAACTACGTCGCTATGGTTTCAACAAATTTATTAATCCACAGACGGTTGATCTAATAGTGACCAGTTAAAATGGTTAAAACAATGTCACATATAGTATCACATATAAAATCACATAAAATTATCAGATAAAAATCACATAAAAATAAAAATACATGGATCCATGTTACATAAAAAATCAATACATATCACAATGCACAATAACCATTAAAATTATGCAAATAAAACACTTGGAAAGGCAAACTTTGGTTATCCTATTTGGCCAATCAGAAGTGGTTTTCTGAAGGAGTGGCGTGGTTTGTGAATGGCTCGTTATTAGAAATTATTTCAGAAGATATAGTTCCTAGTCATTAAAGGATATTTGGTCAGATATAAATCCTAGGTAGTGTCTCTCCTATGAATAGAGGTGTCTGTGTGACAGTGTCCAAAAAAAGAAAAAGTAGTTAAAATGTGAAAATTTAAAATGTAAAAAAATGCAAAAATTCAAAAAATGTGTCGGCGGTGATGCTGAATTCAGTGATGAAAATCATATTAAAAATTGAGATACATGGTGAAGTGCCAAAGAAACTTTTTGTGGAAAAATGTGATTGACAAAGTAAAAATAAAAATATAATTCCAAATGTGTACTGAAGGTTAGTTTCACAGATAAATTCTGTCAGAATCGGTGAATCCTGTGTTGTGGTGTATTAAACAGTTTATCCAAAGATGTCGTGTAACACAAAGTTTATCCAAGATAAATCCCAAAAAATCCAAAAAAATTAGAAAAAATTATGAACAAAAATAGAGCATGAATTCCCAGTGTCCCTGTGGAAAACAAACACAAAATAGTGCAATAACGCTAAATAATTCCTGTTTACAATTAAAATAAGGCTTACCATACAATAGCCAACGCGTTTCGGCCCTTCCCTGGGCCTTTCTCAAGACTGTAGTATGGTAAGTGTTGATAAGCCTCCTTTATATACTGTTTGTGATTCAGCCTAATTTGCGCTATTTTCGCGCCAAAAATAAGGCCTTTGACCCGGAAGTGGTAGCTTCCAATCTGTGCCTATATTCTCATGCATTACTTCATAGTGTTTTCTTTCATATGTAAGTGTGAGATACCTTTAAGGTATCTCCCTGCATGCACTTCACTCCTTTAAAAGGGGGCCTCCTACCTTCATACCTTGCCTGATTATTGAGAAGACAAGCAGCCTTAAGCTTGTAACCTTTTGCTAAACTACAGGTTCCATTATCATTAACCTTGAAACCTCAAGGGAACTTCCTTAACTAACTTCAGTTTGACTTCGTGGATCTACCATCCTCCCAGAGTGTTTCCATCTATGCACCAGTTACCTGAGCATAACCGCTTTCTGGAAAATCCATTACAGCTCTCCCTCTGCAGCACCTGTCAGTTTTCTACACTGACCGCGGTACCGCAGCTGCTATCCGACTCCGGATCTGCCAACCGGAAGTGAGTCACACATTCACCGCAAGCCCCTGAGTACAGCACCGGTGATCCTCGTGAATCCTCTCAGGTAACCGTTCCAGTAATTTACCTTCTGCTTGTTGTTATCTAGGAATTGCCCACATAACAGCTATTACTGCTCTAAGGTAAATCTGACTACTTGTTACTTCTGCTCAGAGTAAAGATACGATATCGGATACATATACAGCTGAACATATATTTCATATCAACCTAAGACAGACTGTGTGTTTGAGACTGTAAATATTTTATTGGGTGAATGTGTGTGAAGCAATCAACCTTATTATCTCAAGTACAACTGAACCTTAGAAATTGTATATTGAATACACATAAAACAAACTTTGCTCAAGTAACTTCTGATTGAGAAGTAATTGTGTTACTTTATATCCACTCCTACTGGCTATTAACTGCTCACTGTCACCTTTTCTGTCCAAACAGAGTCTGTGTTTGCAGAAATTGCTAGACAAAAGAGCTACATTCAAACCATTTCTGGTAACTGAGTACTGGATTCATTGCATAATAATCAGGCCTAAGGAACAGATCCTGTTAAGATTATTAAACATGGATCCCAAAGTAAAAATGAATTCAGTAATGTGTACCAGAAAGTGGAATACTTAGCCCATGCCATACAAGAAATTCAGACAGAGAATAAAGCTATAAAAGCTATGATAAAAGACTGTTTAACCCCTAAACAAGTGGATATACCAGAACCACAAGTACATACTCCAACTCCTTTCTCTGGGAAACAATCTGAGTTCCGTGATTTCAAGAATGCTTGCAACCTATTGTTCTCCCTGAAACCACGCACCTACCATTCAGATAGGATTAAAGTCTGCACCACAATTTCATACTTAGTAGGAGAACCACGCACCTGGGCTAACAGATTTTTGGAGCAAAATAACCCCATTTTAGATTCGTTAAATGATGTCTTTGCAGCAATGACAAGTCTTTATGAGAACTCAAGCAGCCAACTACAAGCTGAGACAAAACTTCGTTCACTCAAACAAGGGAAAAGGACCGTAGAGGAATACACTACCGATTTCCAGATGTGGGCCTCTGACTCGTTATGGAATGAGGTAAGCCTACGTAACCAGTTTCGCCTAGGGTTGTCCGAATCCTTAAAAGATGAACTCTCTAGACTGGAACTCCCTGAAACACTCCCTGGATTAATCAAGTTAAGCACTACGTTGGATAGACGTCTGAGGGAGAGAAAAGCTGAAAAAGGCATGTATGGCCCCTCATTTAAGCGCACCTATCCCTCAACGTTCACTCAAGACAGAAACTTGACTACCAGTACCCCAATGGAGATTGGGGCAATCAAAGGACCTCTGACTCAAGAGGAGAAAACAAGAAGAAGATTAGGAAATGTATGCCTTTACTGCGCTCACAAGGAGCACACAGTCTCAACTTGCCCTCTCCTAGCAAAACAAAAGAAGGGTAAGACAATGAATCTAACATCATTATTTAATCTGTCTATTGCTACCCAGCTCACTGTCTCTCTCTCCCTACAGTGGGACCGTCTCCACATCCAGACGCATTAATAGATTCCGGGGCTTCAGGAATATACATTGATGTTGCTTTTGTTAAGAAAAATAAAATTCCCACAGTGTGTAAACAGCAACCGGTTTTTGTGAAGTTAATAGATGGTACTCTGATACAGAAGGGCCCAATTACACACCATACTATTCCCTTACTCATAACAACTAAAGATGGTCACACAGAATATCTTACTTATGATATTATTCCTATTGATAGGCACACTGTTATTTTGGGATACATGTGGTTAAAGACACATAATCCAAGCATTAATTGGTTAAAAGATGAGATAAGTTTAACATCTGAATACTGCACAAATACATGTTATCCACACTGTTCTATATCTTCTATTGAGAATGGTGTACCAGCGGCATATTCTGATTTGGTAGATGTATTTGATATGAAAGAGGCTGAATCTTTGCCACCACACCGTGAATTCGACTGCCCCATAGAGATAATACCAGGATCTCAAATACCCTATGGCAAGATATATCCTCTGTCCCAGGACGAGCTCACTCATTTACGTTCATACTTAGACGACAACCTTAAAAAGGGTTTCATTTCACACTCCACATCACCCGCTGCAGCTGGTATATTTTTTGTTAAAAATAAGGATCTAAGTTTAAGACCCATAATAGATTACAGAGCTTTAAACGCGATTACAGTTAAAAAACGTTACCCATTGCCTTTAATACCAGAATTACTGGAAAGACTCACCAACGCTACCATTTATACTAAACTAGATTTAAAGAGGGCGTACAATTTAATCCGGATCAAGAAAGGAGATGAATGGAAAACAGCTTTTCGTACCCGTTACGGGTTGTTCCAGTACAACGTTATGCCTTTTGGGTTAAGTAACGCACCAGCAACTTTCCAGCACTTCATTAATGAGATATTCCGAGATTTAATTGACATATGTGTTGTGATTTATTTGGATGATATCCTTATTTATTCCACCAACTTACAAGACCATGAGAAACACGTACGCTGGGTTCTCACCCGCCTACGACAACATAGATTATTCGCTAAACTGGAAAAATGTAATTTCCATGTTAAGCAAATTAAATTCCTTGGTTATATTTTATCACCTCACAAGGTCCAAATGGATCCTGAAAAAATAAACACTATCCAGGATTGGACCATACCACGTTCTGTTCGAGCACTGCAGAGGTTTCTGGGTTTCTCGAACTTCTACAGAAAGTTCATCAAAGACTTCTCTACTATTGTACGACCTTTAACGCAACTTACAAGAAAATCCCATAAATATCATTGGAATGAAGAAGCTGAAAAGGCTTTCAACAAACTTAAACACTGTTTCTCCACTGCACCAGTACTGACTTTACCGGATTATCAATCCCAATTCATTTTAGAGGTTGATGCCTCCAACACCGGTATAGGAGCAGTGTTATCACAAAAAGGCAAAGGAAACCAAGAAACACACCCTGTGGCATTTTACTCCAGAACTCTGCTTCCAGCCGAATCCAATTATAGCATTGGTGATAAGGAACTTTTAGCAATTAAAAGTTCCTTAGAACATTGGAGGCATTTATTAGAAGGATCAAAAGAACCTTTTCTCATTTTCACTGACCACAAAAACCTTGAATATTTGAAGAAAAGTAAGACTCTCTCAGCACGCCAAGTCAGGTGGTCTCTCTTTTTGGATCGTTTTAATTTTTTGATTACATACCGACCAGGACACTCTAACATTAAAGCTGATGCTCTCTCCAGAATGTCCGATTCAGTGAACCACTCTGAGAACCTCAATCCTATCATTCCAGAAGAAAAATTTATAAGCTCACTTTCTAACCTAGAAAAAGACATACTCCTTGAAACACAGAAAGAGACTGATTACCCCACAACTTGTGAGATAGATTCCACATCAGGTTTACTATACCATAACAATAGTATATATGTGCCCAAAGCTCTTAGGAAGGTAATATTGAATCATTATCATGACAGTGTCTTGTCTGGACATAAAGGAGTACAAAAAACTACAGATTTAATAAAACGATACTTCTGGTGGCCACAGTTGAAACTAGATGTTATACACCATCTAAAAACATGTGATACCTGCGCAAGGAATAAAGTGGCACACAAAAAACCTATTGGTTTATTAGTTACTCTACCTATACCAGATATGCCATGGTCCACCATATCAATGGATTTCATTGTAGACCTCCCAGTTTCACGTAACCACACCACCATTCTAGTGGTTATAGATCATTTAACAAAACTTGGTCACTTCATTCCACTTAAACGTTTACCTACAGCCATCATCACTGCAAAGGTATTTCTCGACAATATAGTCAAACTACATGGCCTACCTACTACTATCATCACTGATCGGGGTACTCAGTTCACCTCAGCATTCTGGAGGTCTCTGTGCAAACTCCTACAAATAGATACACGATGCACCACTGCTTTTCATCCTCAGTCGAATGGTCTGACTGAACGGTTGAATCAGACATTAGAACAATTTTTACGGTGTTATCTAAGTCATCTTCAGGATGATTGGGTTGATTACCATTCCGATGGCTGAGTTTTCTTATAACAACTCTATCTCTTCTTCAACCAAAGTAACGCCATTCTACGCTACATATGGGTTTCACCCAACCACTATCACATTATCTCCTACTACAGTGAACTGTCCAGGAGCAACAAAGTTCAGCAACATCTTACAGGATAGACTCCAGTTGCTTAAAACCCATCTCTTGGAAGCTCAAGAACATCAAAAAAAGTATTACGACTTACATCATTCCCCAAGTCCCACCTACAAGATAGGTGACATGGTTTTACTGTCCACAAAGTATCTGAAACTTAGTGTACCTAGCAAAAAGTTGGCCAATCAATTTATCGGTCCATTTCCGATTGAGGCAGTTGTCAACCCGAACGCAGTTCGGTTGACTTTGCCCAAAGATCTTACTGTTCATCCTACATTTCATGTTTCCTTGATCAAGCGTTATGAAGGTGACCCCTCGCTACACCATCTTCCTCCACCTCCACCTATTTATCACAAAAATCAGTTGGAGTATGAGGTAGAGTCCATCCTTGACTCCCGAATACGTCGCGGACTTGTCCAGTACCTGATCCAATGGAAGGGCTATGGCCCTGAGAGCACCTCCTGGGAGTCTCATAAGGATGTTCATGCACCTGGTCTACTCTCCGCTTTTCATCGACGGTATCCTGGGAAGCCCTGTCACCGTTATCTTGCTGCCTGCCCTTAAGGTGGGGGATATGTGATATACCTTTAAGGTATCTCCCTGCATGCACTTCACTCCTTTAAAAGGGAGCCTCCTACCTTCATACCTTGCCTGATTATTGAGAAGACAAGCAGCCTTAAGCTTGTAACCTTTTGCTAAACTACAGGTTCCATTATCTTTAACCTTGAAACCTCAAGGGAACTTCCTTAACTAACTTCAGTTTGACTTCGTGGATCTACCATCCTCCCAAAGTGCTTCCATCTATGCACCAGTTACCTGAGCATAACCGCTTTCTGGAAAATCCATTACAGCTCTCCCTCTGCAGCGCCTGTCAGTTTTCTATACTGACCGCGGTACCGCAGCTGCTATCCAACTCCGGATCTGCCAACCGGAAGTGAGTCACACATTCACCGCAAGCCCCTGAGTACAGCACCGGTGATCCTCGTGAATCCTCTCAGGTAACCGTTCCAGTAATTTACCTTCTGCTTGTTGTTATCTAGGAATTGCCCACATAACAGCTATTACTGCTCTAAGGTAAATCTGACTACTTGTTACTACTGCTCAGAGTAAAGATACGATATAGGATACATATACAGCTGAACATATATTTCATATCAACCTGAGACAGACTGTGTGTTTGAGACTGTAAATATTTTATTGGGTGAATGTGTGTGAAGCAATCAACCTTATTATCTCAAGTACAACTGAACCTTAGAAATTGTATATTGAATACACATAAAACGAACTTTGCTCAAGTAACTTCTGATTGAGAAGTAATTGTGTTACTTTATATCCACTCCTACTGGCTATTAACTGCTCACTGTCACCTTTTCTGTCCAAACAGAGTCTGTGTTTGCAGAAATTGCTAGACAAAAGAGCTACATTCAAACCATTTCTGGTAACTGAGTACTGGATTCATTACAGTAAGTGTTTTCAATTATATGTTATTATGAAGTAATGCATGAGAATATAGGCACAGATTGGAAGCTACCACTTCCGGGTCAAAGGCCTTATTTTTGGCGCGAAAATAGCGCAAATTAGGCTGAATCACAAACAGTATATAAGGAGGCTTATCAACACTTACCATACTACAGTCTTGAGAAAGGCCCAGGGAAGGGCCGAAACGCGTTGGCTATTGTATGGTAAGCCTTATTTTAATTGTAAACAGGAATTATTTAGCGTTATTGCACTATTTTGTGTTTGTTTTCCACATATACACTGGGAATTCATGCTCTATTTTTATTCATAATTTTTTCTAATATTTTTTGGGATTTATCTTGGATAAACTTTGTACTACACCACATCTTTGGATAAACTGTTTAATACACCACAACACAGGATTCACCGATTCTGACAGAATTTATCTGTGAAACTAACCTTCAGTACACATTTGGAATTATATTTTTATTTTTACTTTTACTTTGTCAATCACATTTTTCCACAAAAAGTTTCTTTGGCACTTCACCATGTATCTCAATTTTTAATTCGATTTTCATCACTGAATTTAGCATCACCGCCGACACTTTTTTTGAATTTTTGCATTTTTTACATTTTAAATTTTCACATTTTAACTACTTTTTCTTTTTTTGGACACTGTCACACAGACACCTCTATTCATAGGAGAGACACTATCTAGGATTTATATCTGACCAAATAACCTTTAAAGACTAGGAACTATATCTTCTGAAATAATTTCTAATAACGAGCCATTCACAAACCACGTCACAATGTGACATTGTTTTAACCATTTTAACTGGTCACTATTAGATCAACTGTCTGTGGATTAATAAATTTGTTGAAACCATAGCGACGTAGTTATCCTCTGCCCATTTCGAGGCGCTCCTCAGACCCCATTGCTATCTGTTACTACTTCCAAGATATATTAGGTGTCTTGTTTTCTTGGGAGCTAGTAGGATACAGGGTAGGCGCTGTGAAAACCACTATTTTTGTACAAATCCATAAATACATAGTGTGTTTCAAAAGGTCATTTTAGAGGTATAACGTGCAGATTGAATGCCTATTATTCTTGTGTGCCTCTTAACTAACACAAGAGGCCACTCTTGGACCTCATACATATGTATATGAAAATTTATGGGAGACTATTTCTAGCAATGGAAACCACTTTTGGGTTTCCAGACAGGAACCCCATTTTTTAATTTTACTAGGAATAGTTGTATATGATAGTTTTCATATACAAACACATGCTTATAAACGTGTATATATATATATGGCCGACTATCCCCTAATAAAATACCGATAATAAGGGAACCCTTTCCATAAAGGGCAGTAGCCCATCGGATAGAATCTTATTGAAGGCGGTAGGTAAAGGTGCTAAGATAAATAGTATGGGGCCAGATTTATATATATTTTTAACGTGTCTTGTTTTCTTGTATTAGATTTTAATTTTTAACAGCAGAATGGTTGTTGAGTATTAACATCTTAGTTGTTTTCCAAATACAGCATATATGCAATTGTGCTATTAAACAATAACCTACAAACATTGTTCTACCATACACCGTTTTGCAAAGCTTAGATGTCCTATAATTGTTGGACTATTTACATGTATTGTATCCTCTTATTTCAATCATATTTAGTTTTCTATTTCTTATTATACTTTACCATAGATTAAATAGAGTATGTCTCCTGCCTTTTCACACTTAAGTTTGTGTCAATGTGGAGGGGCAAAGTATATGCAATTGATCTCTAAAAGGATCCCTCTGGATAAATCATCTAATAGCTTCAATGATGTGACAATAATACTATTTAAGACCTGAAAAAGAAATACAAAATAATAAAAGTGAGAATGGAAGGAACAGAACTAGTAAAGAATAAACATAATCTATACTGTATATACAGCACAGATGTACAAATAAATGGTATACAGATTTTCCATTTCTTGGCATATATACCCATTATTCATATATGTTCATCAATTTTGCAATGATACATTATTAGAGCTAATAGGATTAATCAACATTTTTACTTATCTCTGTGGTGGTTGGGTACATCCTTTAACGATGTACCTAGGGTTATTTATTGCAATTTAATACCAAAAATTCACTAAATCAAACTCAGAATTTAACCCTTGTGGCATCCTTGTGCCCAGGTTGAAGATCCAAAAAACTTCACTTTTTGAGAGGGCATATTCTAGATCCCCACCTCTACTCTTGGATCTAACCTTCTCCACTAGTGTCCATCTTAATGTTTCTGAGGAACCAGACTGTCTGTGTTTAAAGTGTTGGATCAATGGTGTTGTGAGTTTTCCTGCCTTTATATTCCCTAAGTGTTCACGAATTATCTATTTTACTTCACGTGTTGTCAAACCTGTGTATTGAACATGACACTGTATGCACGTCAGTAAATACACCACATTATATGATCTGCAGTTAAGGACCTCTCTGTGTTCATAGGTTCTACCTGTCACTTCACTTTTGAACTCTTTCCCTGGTATGAGGTGTTCACAGGCCTTGCACGTTCAATTGCTACATTTGTATACACCTTTGTGTGTTAACCAAGATCCTACCTGCGTAGGTCTATTCGGGAGTTCAGTAGGTGATACAATGTTCCCTATTGTTTTAGCTTTCCTATTGGAAAATCTGCAACCTTTGGTTATCACATTGGCTAGATCATCATCTGCCACCAGTAGGGGGAGATGCTTTTTACTATCTTACAAATGAACTCAAACTGTTGACTATAATTGGCTACAAAAGTTATCCCCTTAAATTCTTTATTCTTATTTTTGTTTTTTTGTGTCTTGTGTAGGGTACATCCTATTACCTAAAAGATCCCGTCTGTCCACTTGCCTAACTTGCTCTCTCAGGGTGTGTACCATTCGTGTGTCATATCCTCTGGATGTCAGGCAATCGGCTAGACTGATATGGGTTTTCTGTACACTTCAGTTATGATTTTACCAGTCCTCTGTCCAGTTAACCTCAAATCCAAATAGTCAATTTTATCAGTAGAGATCTCGTGAGTAAATTTTATCCCTAATTCATTAGCGTTTAGACTATCAACAAATTCCCTAGCAGTCACTCCATCCCCCTTCCAGATGATTAACAAATTATCTATATATTGCCTGAAAAAGGCTATGTTACTCTTGTAGGCATTACCATCTCCATAGATGTGGGACAGCTCCCACCAACCCATGAAAAGGTTGGCGTATAAGGGCATAAACTTGACCCCATTGCTGTCCCACATCTCTGGAGATAGAAATATCCCTGGAAGGAAAAATAATTGTGGGACAATAGAAAACGAGTCACTCTCACTATGAACTTACAATGTTGTCTACTCCAATTGGTACATCTGGTCAGAAAATAATTTATGGCTTCAAGGCCAAATTTGTGTCTGAGGAGTATAGGGCTTGGACATCTATGGTTAGCCAACAGAAATCACTCTCCCAGCGCACCTATCCCTCAACGTTCACTCAAGACAGAAACTTGACTACCAGTACCCCAATGGAGATTGGGGCAATCAAAGGACCTCTGACTCAAGAGGAGAAAACAAGAAGAAGATTAGGAAATGTATGCCTTTACTGCGCTCACAAGGAGCACACAGTCTCAACTTGCCCTCTCCTAGCAAAACAAAAGAAGGGTAAGACAATGAATCTAACATCATTATTTAATCTGTCTATTGCTACCCAGCTCACTGTCTCTCTCTCCCTACAGTGGGACCGTCTCCACATCCAGACGCATTAATAGATTCCGGGGCTTCAGGAATATACATTGATGTTGCTTTTGTTAAGAAAAATAAAATTCCCACAGTGTGTAAACAGCAACCGGTTTTTGTGAAGTTAATAGATGGTACTCTGATACAGAAGGGCCCAATTACACACCATACTATTCCCTTACTCATAACAACTAAAGATGGTCACACAGAATATCTTACTTATGATATTATTCCTATTGATAGGCACACTGTTATTTTGGGATACATGTGGTTAAAGACACATAATCCAAGCATTAATTGGTTAAAAGATGAGATAAGTTTAACATCTGAATACTGCACAAATACATGTTATCCACACTGTTCTATATCTTCTATTGAGAATGGTGTACCAGCGGCATATTCTGATTTGGTAGATGTATTTGATATGAAAGAGGCTGAATCTTTGCCACCACACCGTGAATTCGACTGCCCCATAGAGATAATACCAGGATCTCAAATACCCTATGGCAAGATATATCCTCTGTCCCAGGACGAGCTCACTCATTTACGTTCATACTTAGACGACAACCTTAAAAAGGGTTTCATTTCACACTCCACATCACCCGCTGCAGCTGGTATATTTTTTGTTAAAAATAAGGATCTAAGTTTAAGACCCATAATAGATTACAGAGCTTTAAACGCGATTACAGTTAAAAAACGTTACCCATTGCCTTTAATACCAGAATTACTGGAAAGACTCACCAACGCTACCATTTATACTAAACTAGATTTAAAGAGGGCGTACAATTTAATCCGGATCAAGAAAGGAGATGAATGGAAAACAGCTTTTCGTACCCGTTACGGGTTGTTCCAGTACAACGTTATGCCTTTTGGGTTAAGTAACGCACCAGCAACTTTCCAGCACTTCATTAATGAGATATTCCGAGATTTAATTGACATATGTGTTGTGATTTATTTGGATGATATCCTTATTTATTCCACCAACTTACAAGACCATGAGAAACACGTACGCTGGGTTCTCACCCGCCTACAACAACATAGATTATTCGCTAAACTGGAAAAATGTAATTTCCATGTTAAGCAAATTAAATTCCTTGGTTATATTTTATCACCTCACAAGGTCCAAATGGATCCTGAAAAAATAAACACTATCCAGGATTGGACCATACCACGTTCTGTTCGAGCACTGCAGAGGTTTCTGGGTTTCTCGAACTTCTACAGAAAGTTCATCAAAGACTTCTCTACTATTGTACGACCTTTAACGCAACTTACAAGAAAATCCCATAAATATCATTGGAATGAAGAAGCTGAAAAGGCTTTCAACAAACTTAAACACTGTTTCTCCACTGCACCAGTACTGACTTTACTGGATTATCAATCCCAATTCATTTTAGAGGTTGATGCCTCCAACACCGGTATAGGAGCAGTGTTATCACAAAAAGGCAAAGGAAACCAAGAAACACACCCTGTGGCATTTTACTCCAGAACTCTGCTTCCAGCCGAATCCAATTATAGCATTGGTGATAAGGAACTTTTAGCAATTAAAAGTTCCTTAGAACATTGGAGGCATTTATTAGAAGGATCAAAAGAACCTTTTCTCATTTTCACTGACCACAAAAACCTTGAATATTTGAAGAAAAGTAAGACTCTCTCAGCACGCCAAGTCAGGTGGTCTCTCTTTTTGGATCGTTTTAATTTTTTGATTACATACCGACCAGGACACTCTAACATTAAAGCTGATGCTCTCTCCAGAATGTCCGATTCAGTGAACCACTCTGAGAACCTCAATCCTATCATTCCAGAAGAAAAATTTATAAGCTCACTTTCTAACCTAGAAAAAGACATACTCCTTGAAACACAGAAAGAGACTGATTACCCCACAACTTGTGAGATAGATTCCACATCAGGTTTACTATACCATAACAATAGTATATATGTGCCCAAAGCTCTTAGGAAGGTAATATTGAATCATTATCATGACAGTGTCTTGTCTGGACATAAAGCAGTACAAAAAACTACAGATTTAATAAAACGATACTTCTGGTGGCCACAGTTGAAACTAGATGTTATACACCATCTAAAAACATGTGATACCTGCGCAAGGAATAAAGTGGCACACAAAAAACCTATTGGTTTATTAGTTACTCTACCTATACCAGATATGCCATGGTCCACCATATCAATGGATTTCATTGTAGACCTCCCAGTTTCACGTAACCACACCACCATTCTAGTGGTTATAGATCATTTAACAAAACTTGGTCACTTCATTCCACTTAAACGTTTACCTACAGCCATCATCACTGCAAAGGTATTTCTCGACAATATAGTCAAACTACATGGCCTACCTACTACTATCATCACTGATCGGGGTACTCAGTTCACCTCAGCATTCTGGAGGTCTCTGTGCAAACTCCTACAAATAGATACACGATGCACCACTGCTTTTCATCCTCAGTCGAATGGTCTGACTGAACGGTTGAATCAGACATTAGAACAATTTTTACGGTGTTATCTAAGTCATCTTCAGGATGATTGGGTTGATTACCATTCCGATGGCTGAGTTTTCTTATAACAACTCTATCTCTTCTTCAACCAAAGTAACGCCATTCTACGCTACATATGGGTTTCACCCAACCACTATCACATTATCTCCTACTACAGTGAACTGTCCAGGAGCAACAAAGTTCAGCAACATCTTACAGGATAGACTCCAGTTGCTTAAAACCCATCTCTTGGAAGCTCAAGAACATCAAAAAAAGTATTACGACTTACATCATTCCCCAAGTCCCACCTACAAGATAGGTGACATGGTTTTACTGTCCACAAAGTATCTGAAACTTAGTGTACCTAGCAAAAAGTTGGCCAATCAATTTATCGGTCCATTTCCGATTGAGGCAGTTGTCAACCCGAACGCAGTTCGGTTGACTTTTCCCAAAGATCTTACTGTTCATCCTACATTTCATGTTTCCTTGATCAAGCGTTATGAAGGTGACCCCTCGCTACACCATCTTCCTCCACCTCCACCTATTTATCACAAAAATCAGTTGGAGTATGAGGTAGAGTCCATCCTTGACTCCCGAATACGTCGCGGACTTGTCCAGTACCTGATCCAATGGAAGGGCTATGGCCCTGAGAGCACCTCCTGGGAGTCTCATAAGGATGTTCATGCACCTGGTCTACTCTCCGCTTTTCATCGACGGTATCCTGGGAAGCCCTGTCACCGTTATCTTGCTGCCTGCCCTTAAGGTGGGGGATATGTGATATACCTTTAAGGTATCTCCCTGCATGCACTTCACTCCTTTAAAAGGGAGCCTCCTACCTTCATACCTTGCCTGATTATTGAGAAGACAAGCAGCCTTAAGCTTGTAACCTTTTGCTAAACTACAGGTTCCATTATCTTTAACCTTGAAACCTCAAGGGAACTTCCTTAACTAACTTCAGTTTGACTTCGTGGATCTACCATCCTCCCAAAGTGCTTCCATCTATGCACCAGTTACCTGAGCATAACCGCTTTCTGGAAAATCCATTACAGCTCTCCCTCTGCAGCGCCTGTCAGTTTTCTATACTGACCGCGGTACCGCAGCTGCTATCCAACTCCGGATCTGCCAACCGGAAGTGAGTCACACATTCACCGCAAGCCCCTGAGTACAGCACCGGTGATCCTCGTGAATCCTCTCAGGTAACCGTTCCAGTAATTTACCTTCTGCTTGTTGTTATCTAGGAATTGCCCACATAACAGCTATTACTGCTCTAAGGTAAATCTGACTACTTGTTACTACTGCTCAGAGTAAAGATACGATATAGGATACATATACAGCTGAACATATATTTCATATCAACCTGAGACAGACTGTGTGTTTGAGACTGTAAATATTTTATTGGGTGAATGTGTGTGAAGCAATCAACCTTATTATCTCAAGTACAACTGAACCTTAGAAATTGTATATTGAATACACATAAAACGAACTTTGCTCAAGTAACTTCTGATTGAGAAGTAATTGTGTTACTTTATATCCACTCCTACTGGCTATTAACTGCTCACTGTCACCTTTTCTGTCCAAACAGAGTCTGTGTTTGCAGAAATTGCTAGACAAAAGAGCTACATTCAAACCATTTCTGGTAACTGAGTACTGGATTCATTACAGTAAGTGTTTTCAATTATATGTTATTATGAAGTAATGCATGAGAATATAGGCACAGATTGGAAGCTACCACTTCCGGGTCAAAGGCCTTATTTTTGGCGCGAAAATAGCGCAAATTAGGCTGAATCACAAACAGTATATAAGGAGGCTTATCAACACTTACCATACTACAGTCTTGAGAAAGGCCCAGGGAAGGGCCGAAACGCGTTGGCTATTGTATGGTAAGCCTTATTTTAATTGTAAACAGGAATTATTTAGCGTTATTGCACTATTTTGTGTTTGTTTTCCACATATACACTGGGAATTCATGCTCTATTTTTATTCATAATTTTTTCTAATATTTTTTGGGATTTATCTTGGATAAACTTTGTACTACACCACATCTTTGGATAAACTGTTTAATACACCACAACACAGGATTCACCGATTCTGACAGAATTTATCTGTGAAACTAACCTTCAGTACACATTTGGAATTATATTTTTATTTTTACTTTTACTTTGTCAATCACATTTTTCCACAAAAAGTTTCTTTGGCACTTCACCATGTATCTCAATTTTTAATTCGATTTTCATCACTGAATTTAGCATCACCGCCGACACTTTTTTTGAATTTTTGCATTTTTTACATTTTAAATTTTCACATTTTAACTACTTTTTCTTTTTTTGGACACTGTCACACAGACACCTCTATTCATAGGAGAGACACTATCTAGGATTTATATCTGACCAAATAACCTTTAAAGACTAGGAACTATATCTTCTGAAATAATTTCTAATAACGAGCCATTCACAAACCACGTCACAATGTGACATTGTTTTAACCATTTTAACTGGTCACTATTAGATCAACTGTCTGTGGATTAATAAATTTGTTGAAACCATAGCGACGTAGTTATCCTCTGCCCATTTCGAGGCGCTCCTCAGACCCCATTGCTATCTGTTACTACTTCCAAGATATATTAGGTGTCTTGTTTTCTTGGGAGCTAGTAGGATACAGGGTAGGCGCTGTGAAAACCACTATTTTTGTACAAATCCATAAATACATAGTGTGTTTCAAAAGGTCATTTTAGAGGTATAACGTGCAGATTGAATGCCTATTATTCTTGTGTGCCTCTTAACTAACACAAGAGGCCACTCTTGGACCTCATACATATGTATATGAAAATTTATGGGAGACTATTTCTAGCAATGGAAACCACTTTTGGGTTTCCAGACAGGAACCCCATTTTTTAATTTTACTAGGAATAGTTGTATATGATAGTTTTCATATACAAACACATGCTTATAAACGTGTATATATATATATGGCCGACTATCCCCTAATAAAATACCGATAATAAGGGAACCCTTTCCATAAAGGGCAGTAGCCCATCGGATAGAATCTTATTGAAGGCGGTAGGTAAAGGTGCTAAGATAAATAGTATGGGGCCACATTTATATATATTTTTAACGTGTCTTGTTTTCTTGTATTAGATTTTAATTTTTAACAGCAGAATGGTTGTTGAGTATTAACATCTTAGTTGTTTTCCAAATACAGCATATATGCAATTGTGCTATTAAACAATAACCTACAAACATTGTTCTACCATACACCGTTTTGCAAAGCTTAGATGTCCTATAATTGTTGGACTATTTACATGTATTGTATCCTCTTATTTCAATCATATTTAGTTTTCTATTTCTTATTATACTTTACCATAGATTAAATAGAGTATGTCTCCTGCCTTTTCACACTTAAGTTTGTGTCAATGTGGAGGGGCAAAGTATATGCAATTGATCTCTAAAAGGATCCCTCTGGATAAATCATCTAATAGCTTCAATGATGTGACAATAATACTATTTAAGACCTGAAAAAGAAATACAAAATAATAAAAGTGAGAATGGAAGGAACAGAACTAGTAAAGAATAAACATAATCTATACTGTATATACAGCACAGATGTACAAATAAATGGTATACAGATTTTCCATTTCTTGGCATATATACCCATTATTCATATATGTTCATCAATTTTGCAATGATACATTATTAGAGCTAATAGGATTAATCAACATTTTTACTTATCTCTGTGGTGGTTGGGTACATCCTTTAACGATGTACCTAGGGTTATTTATTGCAATTTAATACCAAAAATTCACTAAATCAAACTCAGAATTTAACCCTTGTGGCATCCTTGTGCCCAGGTTGAAGATCCAAAAAACTTCACTTTTTGAGAGGGCATATTCTAGATCCCCACCTCTACTCTTGGATCTAACCTTCTCCACTAGTGTCCATCTTAATGTTTCTGAGGAACCAGACTGTCTGTGTTTAAAGTGTTGGATCAATGGTGTTGTGAGTTTTCCTGCCTTTATATTCCCTAAGTGTTCACGAATTATCTATTTTACTTCACGTGTTGTCAAACCTGTGTATTGAACATGACACTGTATGCACGTCAGTAAATACACCACATTATATGATCTGCAGTTAAGGACCTCTCTGTGTTCATAGGTTCTACCTGTCACTTCACTTTTGAACTCTTTCCCTGGTATGAGGTGTTCACAGGCCTTGCACGTTCAATTGCTACATTTGTATACACCTTTGTGTGTTAACCAAGATCCTACCTGCGTAGGTCTATTCGGGAGTTCAGTAGGTGATACAATGTTCCCTATTGTTTTAGCTTTCCTATTGGAAAATCTGCAACCTTTGGTTATCACATTGGCTAGATCATCATCTGCCACCAGTAGGGGGAGATGCTTTTTACTATCTTACAAATGAACTCAAACTGTTGACTATAATTGGCTACAAAAGTTATCCCCTTAAATTCTTTATTCTTATTTTTGTTTTTTTGTGTCTTGTGTAGGGTACATCCTATTACCTAAAAGATCCCGTCTGTCCACTTGCCTAACTTGCTCTCTCAGGGTGTGTACCATTCGTGTGTCATATCCTCTGGATGTCAGGCAATCGGCTAGACTGATATGGGTTTTCTGTACACTTCAGTTATGATTTTACCAGTCCTCTGTCCAGTTAACCTCAAATCCAAATAGTCAATTTTATCAGTAGAGATCTCGTGAGTAAATTTTATCCCTAATTCATTAGCGTTTAGACTATCAACAAATTCCCTAGCAGTCACTCCATCCCCCTTCCAGATGATTAACAAATTATCTATATATTGCCTGAAAAAGGCTATGTTACTCTTGTAGGCATTACCATCTCCATAGATGTGGGACAGCTCCCACCAACCCATGAAAAGGTTGGCGTATAAGGGCATAAACTTGACCCCATTGCTGTCCCACATCTCTGGAGATAGAAATATCCCTGGAAGGAAAAATAATTGTGGGACAATAGAAAACGAGTCACTCTCACTATGAACTTACAATGTTGTCTACTCCAATTGGTACATCTGGTCAGAAAATAATTTATGGCTTCAAGGCCAAATTTGTGTCTGAGGAGTATAGGGCTTGGACATCTATGGTTAGCCAACAGAAATCACTCTCCCATTTGATCCTTTCAATAAGGATCAATAGTTCCTTAGTGTCTCTAATATAAGAGTACAGGTTTTCCACCATGGGTCTCAAAATCTCATCCAACCATTGGGAGAGTGGATCTGTAAGTGAACCAATACCCCTTACTATTGGTCTTCCATTTACATTAGTTAAAGTTTTATGTATTTTTGGCAGGTGATTAAATATTGGCACTACCAGATGATCAACTAACAGAAACTCAGCTGTTTTTTGATCGAATATTCCCATTTCTTTACCTTCATCAATTAAATTACTTATTTATTTTTTGAAAGCATTTGTTAGATCACTCTCCAGTGCCAAATATTGTGTCTTATCCTCCAACTGTCTCCTGGCTTCATTTATGAACCAGATATGGTCCATAACTACGACCAATCCTCCTTTGTCTGCTGCCCTAATAGTTATGTCCTGATTCAATTTCAATTTATTTAGAGCCTGTCTCTCTTTCCATGTCAGATTATTGCTGTAACCCTCCTTATCCTGATTCGAGAGTTCTGTCAGATCTCTTTCTACCCTTTTTTGGAAAGTCATTAGAATGTTCTCCCTATCCTGTATGGGGTAGAATCTGGAGTATTTCCTAAGTGTTGGTTGGACTTGTGTGTGCATCTAATCCTCAATGTCTAATGGGAAACCTTCCATGTGTAGTTCCTCTAAATTAGCAAGATCTCAGTACTCATCACATTTCAAAGGGGAGTTGGACTCACTGTCTTTAATTTCTCTTGCACTTTCTCCTGATTGCCCACAATTTAGGTCCCCAGTATTTAATTTAGAGAAATGTTTCTTTAGAGTAAGGTTCCTAATCAGACCATTAATATCTATTAGTGTTTGAAATAAATCAAAAGAGGCTGTGGGGGCAAAGTTAAGGCCCAATGATAATACTCTGTGTTCCACTTCAGAGAGTGTGTATGATGACAAATTTATAACACTCATGGATAATATTTCATCTGTCCTTGGCTCCTGCCCCTGTGTAGTGGATACCTGTCTTGTGGGGGAATAACGTGGGGTTGATATAGATCCGTAACACTCCCTCCCCTGCCTCTTCTTTGTGTGCCTCCCCCTCTTCTTCCTCCTCCCCTGAAACTCCTCTGTGCCAAGGGAAAAACCTGTTTCAACTCACCCTCATCTCTAATTCTGGGTAATGTGGGTGGGGGTTCCTTGTTGTGTTCCTCACTATATTTGTCTGTATACTCCCTGTCCGTGTATTTAATGATAGGAGTAATATGTACACTGCTCTGTTTTGGTCTTAAACTGTCCCAAGTAGGGTTATGTGAGGGTCCCTCTCCACCAGTTCTGTCAATATATTTATTTAATTTAATCAATTTAAGCGAACAGTCTGTCAAGGTATCGTTCCAGTCCTTAATAAATTCTTTGTCCTCCGTGATGAATGTGGGGAACTTATTTAATTAGTCCCCTGGGGATCATCCCCTGAGAATAGTTCTGTTACATAAATGTCAACACTATCTGCTCTCTCTCAGTTCAACAATTTCCTTTTTCTGTCCAGCTGTTGTCTTCTCCAGAACCCTAGTTGATGTTGCTATTTTTGTTAATATATTACTGTATGTAGAATTATTTAATTTATGGTATAAAACTAACACTATATTTAAAAAAATACTGCATAATAAAGTGTTTTTCATTGGCTAAACATATGCAAAGAGGGGGGTTAGTGGGTGTGGGGGGTAGTGGGTGGGATCAAAAGTTGAGTTACATTTTGGGCTGGCTAGTAGCTTAGCACATTCCTTAGCACATTCCTATTTGTATATATACAAATAGGAATGTGCACTCTAAGGATTTGTGAATAAAAAAGTCAAATTTATTGACTTTTCAGGGTCAAACTTAACCCCCTTCTTCTGAAGAAGGGTTTAAGTTTGACCCCGAAACGTCAATAAATTTGACCTGTTTATTCACAAATCCTGAAAGTGCACATTCTTATTTGTCTATTGTACTTCAATAGTGTACCCAGGTGGTGGGATTTAAACAACTAAGTGAATATATATATAATGGCCTAAGGTTGGTAAATATATATATATATATATATATATATATATATATATATATATATATATATATATATATATATATATATATATATATATAGCAATAACAGTTATAGTGCACTCACTGTTCCTGAGATCATCTGCCGGGGTGCTGCGTAGAAAAATGTAGATTTATGTTCAACCCCAAGGAAGAAAACGCTTCACTCTCCGGTCTTTTCATCAATGTTTATTATTCACAAAAGTTGTATTACAGCATTCCCAGACGTTTCGACACCTATTGGTGTCTTTTTCAATGGGTATTTGCCAAAATTCCTTTGTCCCAAAAGGCTCCTAACAAATTATTCCCAACCGCTTACCTATAAACCCCCCGTATGTGCTGTCGTCACTTCCGGTGCCATGGAGGCCGCTCCCGCTTGCGTGCGTCACTGCTCCTTCTCTGCCGCATGGCTAATTACCATAGCTCCACCTGCGTGATGTCATATACCCACACGCAGTACACTGGGCTGCGCGCATGTCAGGAGCTAACAACTCCGATAGCATCGGACTGACGATTATAAACGTGTGTTCTAAAAACTTGTCTAGCCTATCTTTTATTATTAAAAAGTGCTGTAACAGCACTATCTAGGACCCTTAATATTTCCTATTTACACAGTGGACCTAATACCAGAATTATTATATGAACTATATATCAATTAAGTTCATCTAAAACTTTTTGTATTAACATAGCAACTAATCTATAGTTAATTGTAAAAAAATGGTATAGAAATGGGGTTATTTGTTTAATGAGGGAACTTATCATAATAACATTCATCCCTAATGAAATAAGGTAGAAAACTTTTTTAGGTCTGCAACAGTACACTGCATCATGGAGCTTCTTCAATTTGTACTGTCCACTCTATACAAATGGATAATCCAGTCCCTTATAATAGAAATGACCTGGATCAAACAATCCTAGACTTCCCATCAAAGGAAAACATTAAAATCCAGTTGTATATTTAGTCCTTTCGGGGCTACTGTATCCAATCGGTAGATCCAGGAGGTTTCCACCTGGAGGGGTTTGGTGTTCCTATCTCCCCCTCTCCGTAGGGGCGGCACATGATCTATGAGTATGGTCCTTAGACTTGCAGCTGTGTGTCCTGCCTGGAGAAAATGTCGAGCCACTGGTTGATCCGACTCACGTTTCTCAATCACTTGCCAAATCGCATGGCGATGATTGGCCATCCTCTCACGAAAGGTGGTCGATGTTTTCCCCACGTACATCAAGGAACACGGACACATTAGTACATAGATCACGTAGGTACTAAGGCATGACAGCCTATGTAGAATCTTATACTTCCTCCCAGTGTGTGGGTGATGGAAGTGCATCCCAGTCAGCATACTATTACACGTAGTGCAGTCCCCACACCTGTAGCATCCCAGTTTCCTTTTTGTATCCAACCATGTCCCCTTTTCGTAACACTTTATTGGGTCATTGTGGACCAAAATATCCTTTAGATTGGGTGCTCTTTTGCATACCATCCGTGGTGCTTTCATACGTATAAAGGGTAAAGTCTTGTCTGAGCTCACGATTTCCCAGTTCTTCTTTACCGACTCTGATAGAATTTTAGATATGGGGTTGAACGTTGTTATAAAATTGATGTTATCACTTACATCTTCCACATTTTTCTTCACACCCTGAGGCAGAAGCAGTGACTTTTGATCTTGTTGCACCAATTCGGTGTGTACCTTTTTGATCAATTTTCGTCCATAACCTCGCTGTTCCAGTTTATTGACCATTTCTTCCTCTTGGATCCTTCTTGTCTACGGCAGTGTATTATTGCAAACCACTCGCGTAAGCTGAGAGGAGACAACCCCTCTTTTTTGATGTCCCGGATGATAACTTGTGGACAGCAATAAGGAGTTTTTATCAGTGGGCTTTGAGTATAATGAGGTTGAAAATTTACAACCCTCATCATCAGTGTAAATTGTGATATTTAAGTCCAAAAAAGGTATACTTCTACAATCACAGGAGTACTTAAAATGAATAGTAGAGTCAATACTATTCAGAGTATCAACCCATTTCTTCAGGGATTCCTCTGACCCTCGCCACACTAGAAATACATCATCAATATATCTTACGTATAGCTTGATACAGTCTATCGTAAGAATTTGCATAATCATGGTCTCATACCAAGCCATATATAGATTGGCATATGCGGGAGCCATATTTGAACCCATTGCAGTCCCTGATACTTGTAAAAAATAATATTTCTCAAATTTGAAAAAATTCTTCTCTAAGCAAAAGGTAAGAAGTTCTAATAGGAACTCAATGGGTGGTCCCGCATATGCCAATGAACTGCTCAATATTGATCTAACAGCCTGTATCCCGCCACCATGTGGGATGGTGGTGTACAGGCTGTCAACGTCCATAGTGACTAGTAGGTCACCTGGATTTAAGGTTTCCCAACTCAGTAACTTCCTGATAAGAGATGGAGAGTCTAATATGAAGGAGTATGTTTCCTTAACAACTGGTTGCAAGTGATGGTCTATAAAGATAGCCACATTAGAGCACAAAGAATCCCGGGCAGACACAATTGGTCTGCCAGGGGGCTTTGTCAGTGTCTTATGCACTTTCGGCAACAAGTATAGCACCAGAGTTACTGGATGTGATGTAGTCATAAACTCAAGCTCATTTTCTTTAATCATGTCTGATTCAAACCCACACTTCAGTATATGATCCAATTCCTTCTTAAAACCATTTGTCGGATTTCCCCTTAGTTTACAATACACCCTACTGTCAGTCAATTGTCTATATGCCTCCTCTCTGTAATCAGAGTAGTTTTGTACAACAATTGATCCCCCCTTATCCGCTGCATTTATGATGATTGTATGATCATCCTTTAGATTTTTAAGAGCCATTCTTTCACCTTTTGTGAGATTAGGAAATATTTTTTCCACTTTGGCTTGCTCACACGTGTCGCTGATCATGCGTGAAAAACTGCGGATAGAGGGATTATTGTTAACCGGGTCAAATTTACTCTTGGTTTTGAAATTGCTGAAAGGGGGCTGTTCCTTGTTTTTTAAAAAAATCTTTAATTTTAAGTTGTCTCTGTAGTTTATAAGTATCAACACACATCTGGAACTTATCCAGGGTAGGTGTAGGAACAAAGGACAAACCCCTATTCAGCAATTTTCTCTCATCCAAGCTAAGGGGTCTATCACTCAGGTTGTAGATAATATCTACCTCTTTTTTATCACTTTTCTCTTTGTATCCTCCCCTCCTTGTGTGGGGTCTCAATTGCTTTGTTTTCCTGGGAGCGGGGTTTTTTTTGGAAGACCTGGTACTTATCCCGCCTAAAGGGTGTCCAGTATTGTCTCCAGTGTTTACTGTCTCAATATCCCCTTCTGATGTTTCACCCCCACTGCTATCCACAGTGTCTGCAATATTTTTATTATTAAAACGTCTCCTACGTGTGTAGTGGGGTCTATCTTCCTTCCCATAAAGCCATCTATAGACTCTCCTCTCCCTGTAGTCAGTTTCTACAGTGGCTAGTTTACTATTTTTAAATGTCAACAAATCATTCCGATATTTATTCACCTGACCCTGTAGTTTCTTAACCCAATCTTCTCCTGTATCATCAAGTAAAACCTGAAAACTCATCTGTTTAGTATCATTTATCTCAACTCTGATTAGCTGCAGCAGTCTATTAGACTCTTCAATTACTAGTAAAATCAAATCATATGAGCACTTATTAAGTATCGAACACCATTTTTTACAGAAGTCTGGGTTTGACCTACCAATTGTGGGTACATTTTTGATACGAAAACCACGTGGTATGTTTCTATTGCGGTGATAGTTTGACAAATATAGGTGGTGATCTACCTCTCTTTTCTGTAGGTTAAGTAGCTTATGATAGACATCAAGTGGTGTTTCCCCTCTCAGCTCACGCAAGTCTGTATTCACCAGGATGCGTGCTGCATCTGCTTCAGTGAAAATAAGGGATTCTCTGTTACTATTATCATCCCCTGTGTTTGGATAATCATCAGCTGTGGCCCCCAAGGTCTCCATGGGATATATCCCAGGATTATGGTCTCCTCCAAAGTCCAGTAATTAATCACTAGGTCACCGGTAGTTCAGTATATTAAGGTACTGTCTCTTTTCACACCATATGTGTTTAAAAACAAATCACAAGCAGTATTTTTCAAATACAGAAACTGCACGTGACAGAAAAGCACTTAGCAAGGTCAAAAAACAGGTACTCACAGTTGTATAGTTAGAGTAGTCGCCACAATATATTATTTTAAAGTATTGTATGCAACGATATGTGCAGGGTGCAACTTAAGAAGTATCTTGAGCAATAACAGTTATAGTGCACTCACTGGTAAGCGGTTGGGAATAGTTTGTTAGGAGCCTTTTGGGACAAAGGAATTTTGGCAAATACCCATTGAAAAAGACACCAATAGGTGTCGAAACGTCAGGGAATGCTGTAATACAACTTTTGTGAATAATAAACATTGATGAAAAGACCGGAGAGTGAAGCGTTTTCTTCCTTGGGGTTGAATATATATATATATGTGTATATATATATGTGTGTGTGTTTATATGTGTGTGTTTTTATATATATATATATATATATATATATATATATATATATATATATATATATATCTCCATATAAAATCATTAATTTTCATGTATTATAAGCCTTAGAAGATAAAGGAACAGTAAATACCTTGAAATATATACAACCCTGTTTAAAGGATAGCGCACAAGCTGATATTACAAGTCAATGGTAAAAAAAGAATATTAGCACAGCTGAAAGTTTTTGAGCACACCCTATACTTTCAATGGATAGAGCAAACTCGCTGAACATTAAAATAAATATTTAAAAAGTGATTTAAAGGGATATGGTATATGATAAGGTTTTAGACTGGGAAGCGCTCAAAGGTATATATACACGCAAAAAAATATACACAAAAACATAGTCATGTATCATATCCCTTTAAATCACTGCCAAAACACTTTTATTAATAATAGATTCCTCTTAGAATTTCCAAAAAATAAAATTGTACTTATCGGTTACAGTTCAGACGTTAATTTCTTTATATGCCAAATGTTCTATAGCTAAATTAAATAAAAGTGGGTATATTATGTCTTTAACAACGAGTCTTATCCCAGGATTAGCATAAATGTTGTTTATAAACTCAAAACACAGCAGAACAGTCAGGCAGAATCAGGATCTAAACACAACTAAAGCAGCTGAAAACAAAACCCATCCTCTTTCGGTACAGTTAGGTTTGGCAATATTTTAGCAACTATATTATTTGAATGTAGAAAACCTCATAACATATTGGTTTCACAACAGTATGAGAACTGTTAAAATCATGTTATAGAACATGGTATCAGTGGGGCCACTTGCTTCTTAAAGAAAATAATTTCCTGCACCTTTCTTGATTTCAAATGAAAATCTTATCAAATCAGAGAACTGTGTTTTTTCTATTCAATAATTAAAACAATTAAAATTACTATAGAAACTTGTTATGCGGTTTGAACGTGTTTTCCTTAAAGCTCTAGATAGATAGGTAGATAGATAGATAGGTAGATAGATAGATGGTAGATAGATAGATAGATAGATGATAGATATATAGATGATAGATAGATGATAGATATATAGATGGTAGATAGATGGTAGATAGATAGATAGATAGATAGATAGATAGATAGATAGATAGATAGACAGTGGACTATTACTGCCATAAATACATTAATCTATTTTGTTTGTTCCCCATTATTAGGGAGAATAGATTAAAGGGACATAAAACAAGTTGGGATAGAGACAAAATATAATAATATGTACTTTAATTACTTTACCTGCAAATTTATACTGCAGTGCATCGCCATTAACCCTTTTTCTTTAGTTTCTGAATTGTAAAGCTCTAACCCCCCCCCACACACACACACATACACACACACACACACACATACACACACACACACATACACACATACACACACACACATACACACACACACACATACACACATACACACATACACACACACACACACACACACACATACACACATACACACACACACATACACACATACACACACACACACACACACACATACACATATGTCCTTCTATGGCTGTATCTATATCTATTGTTCTTTTGGTAGAATGCATAACTGCATAGGGATTATCTGCTGGAGCATGCCTAGAAGCTGTGAACTCAGTTGAAATACAATGCCTGTGTCTAAACGCTGATAAGGGGGGGGGGGAGTTGGTTTCTCCATCCAGCTTAGCTATGTAATTCAATTTGCTTATTTTTGAAAACTATTTTAAAATACTTGGCAGCAATTTTTAAACAATTTTATGCAAACTAATTTTAATTAATTAGCCCTTTTAGGATATGCACAGATCTCAACCTGTTTTATGTCCCTTTAATAATAATTTTCTATAACTGTACATTTATTTCTAATTGGATTTGACAGATTTCTCATTGTAATGATGCATTTACTTGGTATAACTGCATTCTCTAAAATGTATCCAAATTTTGTATTACAAATTATTCTAATTGTTTTATATTGCAGTAATTGTCTAGTACATTTTAAATTAATCACAAAAAGTATAAAAGAAACATTTCTACTAATTGAATGATACATTTCTTATTTTTTAAAGGGACAGTAAACTCAAATTACACTTTCATGATTCAGACAGAATGTGCAATTTCAAACAATTTTCAATTTACTTCAATTATCTAATTTGCTTTGTTTTCTTGGTATCCTTTGTTGAAACTCATTAGCAGCAGTGCACTACTGAGAGAAAGCTGATGATTGGTGGATGCGCATTTGCTTACCTGTTGCATTCAGCTAGCTAAAAGTAGTGCATTGTTGTAAAGGATACCAAAGGAATAAAGCAAATTTAGTAATCGAAGTAAATTGGAAAGTTGTTTTTGTATGCTCTATTTCAATCATGAAAGAACATGTATTTTCTAAGTATTTTGCTTTTTTATGATTAAAATATATGATGACAGTCAATGCTGTAATATCTTGTACTAGAAAATAGGTTTGCTAATTGTATTATCCCATTTATTGCATAACGGCTACAAAAAGTTGTTTACCGCTCCATTTTAGAATCAGGTTTCCATTTAAATATGTTGCGCAGTTAGTGCAGTCGCTCTTTTCATGTATTCATAAGTTAGTGTTCCACCAATGCTTGAAACCGACGTCAGATTTGTCAAAAACACAAAATATCAAGTTTGTTGCTATAGTAACCCGACCTTACCTGTGATTGCCTCTAGAGAGAAGGACACAGGAGTTACGTAGTTGTTACAAAACAAAGATACATTGAATTTATGAGAAATTGTTTTATTTAAAGGGGTAGAGCATATAATTTAAACAACTTTCCAATGTACTTCTATAACCTAATTTGCTTTGTTGTTTAGGTATCATTTGTTGAAAAGAATAGCTAGGTAGACTCAGCACCTGGGTGCTATTTGCTGATTGGTAGCTGCACATTTTATAGCACAGAAGTGTAGAGCCTACCTAGCTATGATTTTCAACAAAGGATACCTAAATAATTAAGCAAATTAGATAATAGAAGTAAAATGGAAAGTTGTTTGTGTGCTCTATCTGAATCGTGATTTTTTTGGAGGGGGTTTATTGTATTTTTAAATGTATTGTTATATGTAATAGGTATAGGTATATTTGGAATTTCGAGATATGTACCTGGTTATATTTTTAGTTGAAATATTTTTTATTATTTTCCAATTATACAACATCTTTAGGTACATCAAAACATGAGTAAACAAAGAGTAGCAAACAATATATCTTAGTTCAGTCTCACATATAGTTTTATCTCGTCACTTAATTGAATGAGCACTATAAGAAGTACCAATCCCTCAGAGTAATGAAACTCCGAGAGAGTTAGAACTAAGCTCCTCAGATTGATGTCTACAGTTGTCACATATCGCAGTATCTTCTAACATAGATCGATGTCCATTAAGTAAGCTCCAATACTTAAGGAAAAATCAAAAAATATAATACTATCAAACTTTATTAACTGTGAGTGTCTAACTTACAAATCTGCTTGTTTTTAGTGCATCGACGATTGCCTGTGAAGAAAGGTGAAATCAGTAAAGTTACCTTAAGAAAATATATTATTTGTCGAGCAGAGCTGAGAGGGGTCACATTCTATCCTCCCAGGAGTCCGAAACTGGTTATATTTTTATATGTAAATACATATTGATATTTAATGAAGAACATAACTTCAACCAGTCCTATACCTGGGCCAGCACTAAGCATTACATCTAACAATACATTTATAAAGTGAAAAACTTGAATTGTTTAATATATGAATGGAAACTAGTCCTCAAAAAGTGTATTTTGCCTCTTTTACACCTAGTTAAATATATGGTAATGTTTGAGAATTTATCAACAGCTTCCGACAGTGTTTTACTGTTTGCACGTCCAATAAATAAAATATTTGATTTTTTTTTTTTTTTCCCACAGGAACCACTGCTTTTGTAAATACATAAACTAGTTGTTTTAATAAAAGCCTCAATAACTAAAAGTATTACTGATCAGCATATGTCTATATAGAAACAATGGGGTATATTTATCAATGTACGAGTGGACATGATACGAAGTAGCGTATCATGTCCGCTGCACATTGATGCCCATTGATAAATGCCGACAGCATACGCTGTCGGCATTTATCATTGCACCAGAAGTTTTTGTGAACCGCTGGTGCAATGCCGCACCCTGCAGATTCGCGGCCACTAGCAGGGGGTGTCAATCAACTCAATCATATTCGATCGGCTTGATTTCTGTCCGCCGCCTCAGAGCAGGCAGACAAGTTATGGAGCAGCGGTCTTTAGACCGCTGCTTCATAACTTCTATTTCCGGCGAGCCTTCAGGGGCCTCACGCACCGTATGGAGCTTGATAAATATTTCTTACTGTTTAGCTTCTATACTTTACACAAATCTTTTATCTTATAACTTGATATTCTTGTTATAAAAGAAACTGAAAAAAGAAGATAGATCACGCCAAGTAAAAATGAGCTTCACTTCAAATATTCTGTACTCAGCAGCCAATTTTAATTAAAAAAAATATCATAGCAATTTGTGTTATTTAATATCATTCCATAAAGTTTGATTATTCTTTTATCTCCAGTTATTTTAGTTTTTAGTGTGTCGTGTTCAAATATCCAAATCACACACCCTGTTACTGGAATCTAGAATGGGTGGTGATGAGAAAAACAGAGCATTTCTAAAGGATGGGCAGAGTGAATAGAAGGCTAGGGAGGGCCAGGGCACAGATCAGACTGTTACTGCTCACAAGCATATTTATATTTCTAGTGCTTTGAATAAAAGAAATATGTGTATTTCTGCCAAGTGCATCATAAACAGATATGTTTTTTCCATGAGGTGCAACCTTACAGTGTGTGTGTGGTAGGCCACCTATAAATATGTCAAAATACTCACTTTGACATATACCTAATCTTAATAGAAACATGTGTATAGATAGATGTATTGTGTCCAACTTTCCATTAATTTAAAGGGATATGAAATCCAAAATGTTCTTCAGAGAGAGTATACAATTTTTTTTAAAAAAGTTTCCAATTCACTTATTTGATCAAATTTGCTTTATTCTAATGTTATTCTTTTTTGAAGCGATACCTTAGCAGGGGGTCGATCCGATATAAAGCGTCGCCCGCAAAAGCCGGCGACGCCAATATTTACGCTGATTTGGTATCCTATATACGGCGTAACCTAGAAGTTACGCGCGTATATTTCTGCCGTCGCCCGTAGTTTTTTGGGCCATAGGCAGGTATACCAAACCAGCGCAGTTTGGTATCCAATATGCAGCGTAAGGACTTACGTGGCGAAAATGGAGAAAACTTACTCCATTTTCACCTCGCCACAAAAAGCAGCCGTAAGAAGCCTTACGCTGACTATTGGAGCCCCGTAACTCCCTAAACTAACTAGAAAATAAACCTAACACCTAACGCATGCGCAATGTCTATCTCCCTGTCAACCGCGATCTTCTAAAATAAACCTAACACCTAACGCATGCGCAATGTCTATCTACCTGTCAACCGCGATCCCCCCCCCCCCCCCCCCCGAAATCCCTAATAAAGTTATTAACCCCTAAACCGCCGCTCCCGGACCCCGCCACCATCTACATAAACTAACCCCCTACTGTGAGCCCCTAAAACCGCCGCCATCTACCTTATCTATCCCCTAATCTGACCCCTTACACCACCGCCACCTATATAAAAATTATTAACCCCTAATCTAATCCCCCTATACCGCCGCCAGCTATATTAATATTATTAACCCCTAATGTAAGCCCCTTACACCGCCGCCATCTCTATTAAAATGATTAACCCCTAATTGAATCTACCTACCCCGCCGCCAGCTATATTATCTATATTAACCCTAAGTATATTATAGTTAATATAGGTATTACATTATATATATTAACTATATTAACCCTAATTATATTAGGGTTAATATAGTTAATATAGTTACTATAGTATTTATATTAACTATATTAACTCTATCTAACCCTAACTAAATTTATATTAAATTAATCTAATTCATTTATAAACTAAAATATTCCTATTTAAATCTAAATACTTACCTATAAAACAAACCCTAAGATAGCTACAATATAATTAATAATTACATTGTAGCTATGTTAGGGTTAATATTTATTTTACAGGTAAATTGTTAATTATTTTAACTAGGTATAATAGATATTAAATAGTTATTAACTATTTAATATCTACCTAGTTAAAATAATTACCCAATTACCTGTAAAATAAATCCTAACCTAAGTTACAAATACACCTACAATATCAATAAATGTAATAAACTACAAACATCTATCTAAAAATACAATTAAATTAACTAAACTAAATTACAAAAAAAAAAAAACACTAAATTACAAAAAATAAAAAAAAGATTACAAGATATTTAAGCTAATTACACCTATTCTAAGCCCCCTAATAAAATAATAAACCCCCAAAATAAAAAAAATTCCCTGCCCTATTCTAAATTAAACAAATTTCAAAGCTCTTTACCTTACCAGCCCTTAAAAGTGCCTTTTGTGGGGCATGCCCCAAAGAATTCAGCTCTTTTGCATACAACAAATACAATCCCCCCCCCCCATTACAACCCACCACCCACATACCCCTATTCTAAAACCACCCAAACCCCCCTTAAAAAAGCCTAACACTACCCCCCTGAAGATCTCCCTACCTTGTCTTCACCACACCGGGCCGAACTCCTGATCCGATCCGGGCGATGTCTTCCTCCAAGCGGCAAAGAAGAATTCTTCCTCCGGGGACGTCTTCCTCCAAGCGGCAGCAAAGTCTTCATTCTTCCGGCGGCATCTTCAATCTTCTTTCTTCGCTCCGCCGCCGCGGAGCATCCATCCTGGCCGACTGCTGTACTTGGAATGAGGTACCTTTAAATGACGTCATCCAAGATGGCGTCCGCCGAATTCCGATTGGCTGATAGGATTCTATCAGCCAATCGGAATTAAGTTAGAAAAATCTGATTGGCTGATTGAATCAGCCAATCAGATTCAAGTTCAATCCGATTGGCTGATCCAATCAGCCAATCAGATTGAGCTTGCATTCTATTGGCTGTTCCGATCAGCCAATAGAATGCGAGCTCAATCTGATTGGCTGTTCGGATCAGCCAATCGGATTGAACTTGAATCTGATTGGCTGATTCAATCAGCCAATCAGATTTTTCTAACTTAATTCCGATTGGCTGATAGAATCCTATCAGCCAATCGGAATTCGGCGGACGCCATCTTGGATGACGTCATTTAAAGGTACCTCATTCCAAGTACAGCAGTCGGCCAGGATGGATGCTCCGCGGCGGCGGAGCGAAGAAAGAAGATTGAAGATGCCGCCGGAAGAATGAAGACTTTGCTGCCGCTTGGAGGAAGACGTCGCCGGAGGAAGAATTCTTCTTTGCCGCTTGGAGGAAGACATCGCCCGGATCGGATCAGGAGTTCAGCCCGGTGTGGTGAAGACAAGGTAGGGAGATCTTCAGGGGGGTAGTGTTAGGCTTTTTTAAGGGGGGTTTGGGTGGTTTTAGAATAGGGGTATGTGGGTGGTGGGTTGTAATGGGGGGGGGATTGTATTTGTTGTATGCAAAAGAGCTGAATTCTTTGGGGCATGCCCCACAAAAGGCCCTTTTAAGGGCTGGTAAGGTAAAGAGCTTTGAAATTTGTTGAATTTAGAATAGGGCAGGGAATTTTTTTTATTTTGGGGGTTTATTATTTTATTAGGGGGCTTAGAATAGGTGTAATTAGCTTAAATATCTTGTAATCTTTTTTTTATTTTTTGTAATTTAGTGTTTGTTTTTTATGTAATTTAGTTTAGTTAATTTAATTGTATTTTTTAGATAGATGTTTGTAGTTTATTAAATTTATTGATAGTGTAGGTGTATTTGTAACTTAGGTTAGGATTTATATTACAGGTAATTGGGTAATTATTTTAACTAGGTAGATATTAAATAGTTAATAACTATTTAATATCTATTATACCTAGTTAAAATAATTAACAATTTACCTGTAAAATAAATATTAACCCTAACATAGCTACAATGTAATTATTAATTATATTGTAGCTATCTTAGGGTTTATTTTATAGGTAAGTATTTAGATTTAAATAGGAATATTTTAGTTTATAAATGAATTAGATTAATTTAATATAAATTTAGTTAGGGTTAGATAGAGTTAATATAGTTAATATAAATACTATAGTAACTATATTAACTATATTAACCCTAATATAATTAGGGTTAATATAGTTAATATATATAATGTAATAACTATATTAACTATAATATACTTAGGGTTAATATAGATAATATAGCTGGCGGCGGGATAGGTAGATTAAATTAGGGGTTAATCATTTTAATAGAGATGGCGGCGGGGTACGGGAGCGGCGGTTTAGGGGTTAATAACTTTATTAGGTTGCGGCGGGGTACGGGAGCGGCGGTTTAGGGGTTAATAGCTTTTTTATTGTTAGGCTAGTGAGGGGGGATAGCGGATAGAGGGTTAGACAGTGCGGGCTATGTTAGGGAGGCGTGTTAGACAGTACGGGTGTTTTAGACTTTAGTCAGGTTTTATAGGCGCCGGCAGTTTCTAACGTGCCGCAAGTCACTGGCGACGCCAGAAATTTGTACTTACGCAGATTTCTGGACATCGCTGGTTTGTCAGACTTACGGCACGTTAGCATCTGACGGCGACCTATATGGGATAGCTCGAGTTGCGAGCTGAAACTGCGGGCACCGCCGGTTCCCTCGCTTGCGCCGCAAACTGCGATCTATATCGGATCGCGCCCCAGGTGTCTGGAGCACTACATAGCAGACAATAGTGCTTCCATCTTGTGCTCTCGCAAATGGATATAATTCTTGCAAAATGGCTGGCATATAGTGCTGTAGGCACATGCACATTTCTGAGTTACGGAACTGTTTTTTAACAAAAGATACAAAGAGAACGGAAAAAATGATATTAGAAGTAAATTAGAAAGCTGTTTAAAATTGCATGTTCTATCAGAATCATAAGGGAAAAATGGGTATTTCCCTTTAATTGTGCAAATTGTGAGATTTCCAATTCCTGTTAAAAGTGGAAGTGCAGACTCCAGACTTAACACTGCTATATTCCACACACTCATTGTTTGCTCACTCTAGGTACTGTCCCTAATTAACCTCAGTAGAGAAGTAGAACTAAGTTACAAAATGGCAGCGCCCTCTGCTTTACGGACAGTAAAACTTTATTTTTATAAGCACACACACATATATGTTATTGTAAAATGCAAAAGTTAGATCTTACACAAACTCAGTATATATTGGTCCTGATACTAAAACAAATCTACTTTGTGGGCTGAATCATATTTTTTTCATAGTAGAATGAAACTCACAATATTTATAAACAAAAAACTGTCTCAATACACAATAATGAGCCCCAAGAATATGTGGGGTACTTAAACCAATGCAAGATGCCCAGCCTTACTATTTTCAAAAAAATTTCAAATCTTAAGGTCAAAACACTTAAAAGAGAAAATAACGTTTAAGGGCAGTCTTGTGTTCTGCTACACAGTACAAGGTATTTTAACACACCCATACAAATATATAAACAACAATTTATAGTGCTGTAATAATATAAATAAAGTTATGTTAGGTTAAATTGTGTGACAATAGCTTTTCAACTTCCAAGAGAAAATAAGAAACAAATAAATATGGAAAATAAAAAAAAATGTTTTATTCAGCTTATTGTATTTCCTTGAAAAAAATCAAACATTAATTGTAACCAAAATATAAAAATATATATAGTTAAACCTATACAAATCTTAATACATTTACAATAAAAGCTTCAATTAATCTTAAATTAATCCCATTAAAAAGGTGACCAATTTAACACAAGCAATCATATCCATGAATTCTGTTTCTAGACATAAATGTATCTAAACCATTTTAAACAGATCTAAGGTATTGGCATTTACTACCACTTTAGATAATGGAAAAAATGTTTAGGTTGCTGGAGATTAAATCTCCTTTCCTCCAGTCTTAAATTGTGATCTCTTTTCACAAAAATTTTCTTGGAATAAACAGAGCTTCCGCAATCTCTGTATATTGGCCTTGAATATATTTATACTAGTCCTAAAGCCCATTTACACGGGCAATTTTTTGCAGTACAGAGGTCCCACCTCTTGCGCTCTCTCTCCCCCTCTATTTTGTGCTCTCTCCCCCTCTCTTTTGTGCTCTCTCCCCCTCTCTTTTGCACTCTCTCTCGCTCTACCTCTTTTGCTCTCTCTCTCCCTCCTCTCTTTTGCTCTCTACCCCCTCTCTTTTGCGCTCTCTCTCTCCCCCCTCTCTTTTGCGCTCTCTCTCCCCGCCTCTCTTTTGCCCTCTCTCTCTCTCCCTCCTCTCTTTTGCTCTGTCTCTCTCCCCTTTTTTTGCTCTCTCTCTCATCCCTCTTTTTTGTTCTTTCTCTCCATCCCTCTCTTTTGCTTTCTCTCTCCATCCCTCTCTTTTGCTCTCTCTCTCCATCCCTCTCTTTTGCTCTCTTTCTCCATCCCTCTCTTTTGCTCTCTCTCTCCCCCCTCTCTTTTGCTCTCTCTCCCCCTCTCTTTTGTGCTCTCTCCCCCTCTCTTTTGCGCTCTCTCCCCCTCTCTTTTGCGCTCTCCCCCTCTCTTTTGCGCTCTCTCTCGCACCACCTCTCTTTTGCTCTCTCTCCCCCTCTCTTTTGCTCCCTCTCTCCCCCTCTCTTTTGTGCTCTCTCCCCCCTCTCTTTTGCTTTCTCCCCCTCTCTTTTGCACTCTCTCTTCCCCCTCTATTTTACACTTTCTCTCTCCCCTCTCTTTTGCACTCTCTCTTTCCCCTTTTGCGATCTCTGTCTCCCCCCCTCTCTTTTGCACTCTCTCTCCCCCCTCTCTTTAGCGCTCTCTCTCTCCCCCTTCTCTTTTGCGCTCTCTCTCCCTCTCTCTTTTGCGCTCTCTCTCCCCCCTCTATTTTGCCCTCTCTCTCTCCCCTCTCTCTTTTGCTCTGTCTCTCTCCCCTTTATTTGCTCTCTCTCTCTGATCCCTCTCTTTTGCTCTTTCTCTCCATCCCTCTCTTTTGCTCTTTCTCTCCATCCCTCTCTTTTGCTTTCTCTCTCCCCACTCTTTTGCTCTCTCTCCCCCCACTCTTTTGCTCTCTCTCCCCCCTCTCTTTTGCTCTGTCTCTCTCCCCACTCTTTTGCTCTCTCTCTCTCCATCCCTCTTTTGCGCTCTCTCTCCCCCTCTCTTTTGCTCTCTCTCACCCCTCTCTTTTGCTCTCTCTCCCCCCTCTCTTTTGCTCTCTCTCCCCCCTCTCTTTTGCTCTCTCTCCCCCTCTCTTTTGCTCTCTCTCCCCCCTCTCTTTTGCTCTCTCTCTCCCCCCTCTCTTTTGCTCTCTCCCCCCTCTCTTTTGCTCTCTCTCTCCCCCCTCTCTTTTGCTCTCTCTCCCCCCTCTCTTTTGCTCTCTCTCCCCCCTCTCTTTTGCTCTCTCTTCCCTCTATTTTGCTCTCTCTCTCTCTCCCCTCTCTTTTGCTCTTTCCCCTCTCTTTTGCTCTCTCTCCATCCCTCTCTTATGCTCTCTCTTACCCTCTCTATTGCTCTCTCTCCCCCCACTCTCCCCCCTCTCTCTCCCCCTCTCTTCTTTTGCTCTCTCTCTCTTCCCCTCTCTTTTGCTCTCTCTCTTTCCCCCTCTTATTTTCTCTCTCCCCCTCTCTTTTGCTCTCTCTCTCCCCCCTCTCTTTTGCTCTCTCTTCCCCCCTTTTATTTTCTCTCTCCCCCTCTCTTTTGCTCTCTCTTTCCCCCCTCTCTTTTTCTCTCTTCCCTCTATTTTGCTCTTTCCCCTCTCTTTTGCTCTTTCCCCTCTCTTTTGCTCTTCCCCTCCTTTTTAGCTCTTTCCTATTTCTTTTTGTCTCTCCCACTCTCTTTCTATTTCTCTCTACCCTCACTCGCGCGTCGACCGCATCTGACCACGCCCCCAACCATGCCCGGCCACGTCCACGCTCCCGTCCGACCATGCCCACTTTCGCCACACCGCCACAAACAGCATGTCAGGTAAGGCCAGGTGTGTTTGTCCTTGTGCTGTCTCTACTGCGCATGACAGCTTCGGACAAACACACTTGGCCTTTTATATTATAGGATAAAGTAATCATGTCACCTCTCAAGCCCCCTTTTTGCTAGAGAAAACAGACCCAGTTTAGCTAGTCTCTCCTCATAGCTTAAATTCTCCATTCTCCTTATTAGTTTTGTGGCCCTTCTCTGAACGTTTTCTAAGTCTGGAATGTCTTTTTTGAGATCAGTTACAAGAACTGCACTACATACTCAAGGTGAGGTCTTACCCGGTATTTATATATTGACAGAATTATGCTTTCCTCCCTTGCATCAATGCCTCTTTCAATACATGCTAGTATCTTATTAGCATTAGAAGCTACTGCCCTGCATTGTTTACACCCATCTTTAGCTTGTTATCTATTACTGCTCCCGGATTAGGTGGATTAGATGTTAACAATTTTCCAATGTATTTCTATTATCAAATTTGTTTAATTCTCTTTGTAGCCTTTGTTGAAGAAGCAGCAATGTACTTACTGGGAGCTAGCTAAACACATTGGGTAAGCCATTCAGATAGTTAATAACCGATAATAATAATAATATAAATGGAGCAACAAATCCGCAGCTAGCGCCCAGTACTGCCCGGAGTCAGTCACTTGTTGAGCCTGTAAGGTTTCTGCAATGCTTCTTGTTCTATCAAGTGAATATTGTACACTTACAGACATTTATGTTTACTCTGTTCCAAGCGTGTTTCTGAAGTTTTTATGGTTGTAATTGGTTAAACCATTTACCAATAAGTTTGTGCTTCATGTGTGAGAAACTCCACCTATCAATACACTTAAAGTGATATGTGAAGCGAGAATCAATACATTTTTAACTTGATCTCGTCTTTACACTGAGGTCCTCAGCAACTTCACGGGAGTTTATGAATCTAGCCTCATATTTTATGTGGGCATCCCTATGACATATTGCATGCATTACAATATCTAGTAAGCAATTGCCCTCTTTAGTTTGTGTATATATAGGTAAAAATATCCATATCTGGAATTACAGAATCCAGAATTATTCCAAAACCTTCTCTGCCTGCGTCTTTGGTGTTGTAAAATGCAAATGTTAGTCAATGTTTATTTAAAACAACTATCCTTTCTGATTATAGCACTATACTATCTTTCTGATGTACCTGTGTAAATAAGAATATTACAAATGATATAACACTACATTTAGGTTGCATGTATAAGCTGTATTATGATGACATGAAAATATTGCTTAAAGGGACATTCCAGTCAAAATTTAAATGTACATAGAATTATTCAATTTTTGAATAGAAACATATATGCAATATACATGTATTGGCAAAAATGCTTCTAGTAAAAGTTATCACTGCTTTAGTGGTAACATTTTTCTCTGCACGTGCATGTGAAGCATAGCTAGATATTGTCACTGCACCCACATTTTAAACAATGCAGCTGGGCAGATCATCAGTGGAGCTTGTATCATGTCAGCAATTAACAAATTGAGTCATTACCAGATGGTACAAGCACCTTAGGCTCTCTGAGCAAGTGCTGTGTTTAAAATGCTGGTGCACGGTGCATACTTAAATACACTTTTGAAACAGCTATAGCTTTTATTAGAAGCATTTTTGCTAATGCATGTATATTACAAAAATGCTTCTGTTCAATACCGAAATACATCCATGTGGTTTCTAATTTTGTCTGGAATATCCCTTTAAGTGATATGAGACATATGATAGTGTAGATTATACTTGTTCCCACCCCCTCTCCATGCTTTCACATTTTCCAGATGCAAATATAAAAATATTCTAAAATCCAAACCTTTGCTGTTCCAAAGTAGTTTATATAAAGGATTTTGAAGCTGTAATCTCTTTAAATGAACGCTCTAGTCAAAATTTAACTTGCATGATTCAGATAGCGCATGCAATTTTAAACAACTTTCCACTTACTTTTATAATAAAATTTGCTTTGTTCTCTTGGTATTCTTAGTTAAAAGTCCAATTTAGGTAGGCTTGTATGATAATTTTTGAGCCCTTGAAGGACGCCTCTTATCTGGATGCATTTGACAGTTTTTCACAGCTAGAGGGCATTAGGGCATTCATGTGTGCTATATAAATAACATTGTGCTTACTCACGTGGCGTTCCCTAGGAGTCAGCACTGATTGGCTAAAATGCAAGTCTGTGAAAAGAACTGAAATAAGGGAGCAGTCTGCAGAGGCTTAGATACAAGGTAATCATAGAGTTAAAAAGTATATTAATATAAGTGTGTTGGTTAAGTAAAACTGAGGAATGGGTAATAAAGGGATTATCTATCTTTTTAAACAATAAAAAACCTGGAGTAGACTGTCCCTTTAAGGAAAGTGAAGAAAATATGGTCATCGGCACAGACATTTTAATGGTCAGTTCTATTGTAGTAATTATATGTATATGACAGGGCAGAAATTAAACAATGCAAAATAATATGTTTAAATTAACAATATCAGCAACTGCATGTATGTGCATAAATGATACTTAAAGGGACATGAAACCCAAAAAAATTTATTTCATGATTCAGAGAGAATATAATTTTAAACAACTTTCCAATTTACTTCTATTATTTGATTTGCTTCCTTCTCTTGTTATCCTTTGTTGAAAGGTTTATATTGGCAAGCTCATGAGCAGCAAAGAACCTAGCTTCTAGCTGCTGATTGGTGACTGCATAAATATACTGATTGCCATTGGCTCATCCACGTGTTCAGTTAGAAACCAGTAGTGCATTGCTGCTTCTTAAACAAATGATACCAAGAGAATGAAACAAACTAGATAATAGAAGCAAATTAGAAAGTTGTTTAAAATTGTAATCTCTATCTGAACCATGAAAGAAAAAAAATGGGTTTCATGTTCCTTTAAGTATGCATTTCTTCCCTAATTTAGATGCAACCAAGAAAAAAAAATTCTGTAAGGTTTCGTTAATGTCTAGGTCAATTGATACAAAGGAAAAAAAATATTTTAAAAGAAGATTACATTATTATTAGATATTTTGTAGTGATTGTAGAAAATGTATAAACCACTTTTAGCCCAATATAAAGGAACTTTGGATTAATAGATTTATAATACTTTATATAGGGCTAGATTACGAGTGGAGCACAATTTAATACTCCCATTCGATCGTAAACTACGCTAGATGAAGGCTTTTTGCGCTCGTTGGGTTACACTCTTATTTCAAGTAAAAGTAAAAAGTTTGCGCGTGAGCATAAACCCTGACGTGCGCAAAACATATCATGCCTGCATTTACTTCTTCTCACACAGACTTCAATGTAGCGAGAAAACTGTAACAACAAAAAATGACATCCATACTGCATATAGTTATAGATACATATTTAACAGGAACATTATCAGATATATATAGAAATATACCGGTATATTTAATACTAAAAAGTACATTATTTTTATGTACATTGTACAATATGCGTTTTGCGCATCGGTTTTCACAATTTAGATTTTAATAAGGTCGGTTTAGCGCACATGAAAATTTAGTAATCTTAAGGTGCGTTTTTTTAAATATTAAAGGGAAATTAAACCCAACATTTTTTTTTTATCTTATTTTTCATGATTTAAATAAGAGGATGCGATTTTAAACAACTTTCCAATTTACTTATTTTATCCAATTTGCCTCATTTTCTTGGTATTCTTTTTTTGATGGAGCCAATGAAAATAGGCATTTTTGTGCAGCCACCAATCAGCAGCTAACTACCTAGATATGCTTTTCAACTAATGATAACAAGAGAATAAAGCAATTTAGAAAATATATATATATATTTTATATGTAATATTTTAATAACACGTTTCACATAGAAAATAATGTACTTTTTTTTTCTTAAATATATATTTCTATATATGGCTGATACTGTTAATGTAAAATAAATATCTATACCTATATATCTATAGGAATAGATATATATAAGTACAGGTAGCCTTCTGTTTATGCCAGGGTTAGGTCCCAGAAGGAATGGTTGTAAATCGAAACAGCTGTAAATTAAAACCCAGTTTATAATGTAAGTCAATGGGAAGTGAGGGAGTTAGGTTCCAGGCCCCTCTCAAAATTGTCATAACACCTAATACATTATTTTTAAAGCTTTGAAATGAAGACTTTAAATGCTAAAATGCTTTATAAACCTAATAAAATAATCACACTACACAGAATATATCATTAAACTATGTTAAATGAATAAAAACATTTGCTAAACAGCATTATAAACCAAATAAAATAATCACACAACACAGACTTTACGTGCATTTTTCTGCAAACAATTCTTTTTTATGCATTCCAATCTGGAGTGATTTATAGACAGGAATATCTTGTTCCTATGAAAGCTGCTCGATAGCTCAGGTCTAGTTATACTGATTAATTTTAGCTTGCTTGTCTTGCATATCTTTGCTGCAACACAAGCGGACAGCTCCACCTACTGGCTATTTTAATCAATGCACTGTTTCTCAATGCTTTTCAATAGCAGTCACATGACTGAAAAAAAAGGTTGTTATTCTGAAACGGTGCAAATTGAACCGTTGTAAACCGAGGGCCACCTGTATAGGTATATACATATTTATATATAGAAATATGTATTTAAAATAAAAAGGGCAATATCCTTTAAGTGAAGGACATTGGAATGTTAAATATGTACAGTAAATATACAGTAAAACACCTAAATATTTAAATAAATATGTACACAACTATATATGCATACATACACATGTGTATGTATCTCTATGTTAAAGCCCTTTGCAGGCCTTTTTTTTCTATCACTTGAGACCTCTTATCTTTGAGCCCCTATAATTTTTAATGCAATTTTTTAAAAATAATTTTGTTGATATACGTGTTCACTTTACTTTTAAATGTATTTTTGATGTCTTTTGTGCCACTTTTTTTTTCTTGCGCAATGGTCAACCAGAGCTCTAAAGTTGCACTAACCTGACGCACGTAATCGATTGCACTCAAATAAACACGTTTACTTTGAACTTATAATACACACGCCATTTCCAACGCGCCCAAAGAGCCGCAATATACCCTTTATCTCTTGCGTGCGACAGTTAGCACATCACTCGTTATCTCTTGCGTGCGACAGTTAGCACACCACTCGTAATCTAGCCCATACTTAGCAAGACCTTGTGACTATTACTTGACTATCCAAGTTAGAGTATTAAATCACAAAACAGGCTAAATTTCTTATCAAAAGTGAGTGAGTCATGGAAAATAGCCTCATGGGACTAGGGCTATAGTCTAGAAACCATTTCTACTGAATAGCACTAAATTGCATCTTAAATGCTACTTTGATGTTATTCTCTTGCTAACAATTAAGCAATCATTTTTTGTATATTTAGAAGATAATACAAATGTGATTGTCCTTTAATTTTAAAATGTTTATTTTATATATGCGCATTGCTGCTAATATTGCCTTTTACATTTCCAATTAAAAATATATGAGCCAGTGAAAACGGAATTATCCATTCTTATAAGTGAAGAATAAAAATGCTAAAGTACATACTGTAAAGCTGAATCATCAGCTAATGGACCTAAAATGCATCTATTTTTTCTCTTTAGAATCATATTTTATAATTATAAAAAAGTAATATATTTTTTATATAATTTTCTCAAAATTAAAGGCAATATAGCATTTGCATTATATTTGAGAAATTATTGCTGGAAATAAAAAAAGAGCACAGACACTGTGTTCAAGCCTTAATTATAAAACAGTATCAAGCCAAGATGGTAGGCAGGCAATCAACTCCATTTACATGTGTATCACAACTAAACAATTGTGCAGCCATCATTTAAAGGGATATTGTAATCAGGGCCGCCATCAGGGGGTGACAGGGGTGACTCCTGTCAGGGGCCCAATGAGCCAGGGGGGCCCCATGAGGCAAGAACTAAAAAAATATATATATATTTTTTTAAAAAAAATTTTGGGCAGCCACCAGTGGATACTACAGCAGAGTGCTAATTAAGCATGGGAAATGTTATTACACGGAGTAAAGTATTAGAATTTGAGAGGATTTCTTAGTGTGCACTAAACCACTATGCGCAGTGTGAGACAGACTTGGCACTTTGTACAGTGTGTACCTGAGTCAGGCGGCAGATCACTTTCATTTGCAGAGGAGGTAGGACTTACTTAGCAAATGTTTTTTTATTTCTTTGTGCAATTTTGGATTGTAACTTCAGTGTGGTAGTAGTTGTTTGGTTGGGCTAGGGGTCCATAAAAACACACGCCTAGATTTAGAGTTCTGCGTTAGCCGTCCAAACCAGCGTTAAGGGGTCCTAACGCTGGCTTTTACCGCCCGCTGGTATTTAGAGTCAGTCAGGAAAGGGTCTAACGCTCACTTTCCAGCCGCGACTTTTCCATACCGCAGATCCCCTTACGTCAATTGCGTATCCTATCTTTTCAATGGGATCTTTCTAACGCTGGTATTTAGAGTCTTGGCTGAAGTGAGCGTTAGAACTCTAACGACAAGACTCCAGCCGCAGAAAAAAGCCAGGAGTTTCTGGGCTAACGCCGGTTCATAAAGCTCTTAACTACTGTGCTCTAAAGTACACTAACACACATAAACTACCTATGTACCCCTAAACCGAGGTCCCCCCACATCGCCGCCACTCTAATAAAAAATTTTAACCCCTAATCTGCCGACCGCACACCGCCGCAACCTACATTATCCCTATGTACCCCTAATCTGCTGCCCCTAACATCGCCGACACCTACATAATATTTATTAACAAAGAAAAAAAGGGGTGTACTAAGGCACTACTATTGATGTAATGTAAAAAGAATATAGTCCAGCACCGGCTGTAACCCCAAAGTAGAGGGTACTCCTTAGAGTGACTGCCACACTCCCCAATAATAGTGTACAAAGAAGAAAAAAAGGGGTAACTCCTCTTGATAAGAATCCAAATTTATTGAACAGGATCAGACAACAGAAACACAACGTTTCGGAGTCAGTACCCCTTAGTCATGTGATAACAAACACACATACCACACCTGTTTAAATAGGCTAGGCCAGGTAATAAACTCATTTTGTTTAATCTTACAACTACTTGCAGTGAAACTGGCCCACAAGTGTATTACTATACTGACCTCTATTGATCAAGGGTGGAATGACGTGCAAACTAAAAACAAAATGTGTGAAAGCCTCAAAGAAATATTTACATATTCACATAATCATCTATGGTGGTATTACATACAGACACCTAATACCATGGAAAATTTATTTAGCACATATCATATTGTATTTCATTCTGCAACTGCTGGAAAACAAAATATGAAATAATTTAAGGTGAATACCAACCCTATGTCATCATACTTCTAGGCAATTATAATATGGCTATAGAACCCCTTTAATAGCCCCTCTCTAAAGGGGAAAAAAATATGTATGCATGGGACAGAGAGTGATAACTCATTGACCCAGACCAAATGTATAGATGAATATAGATAAAGCAAGGAGAGCAACAATAGAAGACAGACCAGTCGATTTCTCGGTTCATCCCCTTCGGTTCCATGGTATCCAACTTGAAAATCCAATAGGATTCACGTTGTTTCAATAACAAAGTCCTGTTGCCACCCCGTCTAGGGGTCTTGATATGATCGATAACCTGAAAGCGAAGTTGGCTCACATGGTGCCCTGCTTGCAAAAAATGATAAGCTACTGGGGCAGTAATTACCTTACACCTAATGTTGCTCTTATGTTCCGTGATGCGGTTCCCTACTAGTCTAGTTGACTCGCCCACGTAGGCCCGCCCACAGGGACACTTTATTAGGTAGATAACAAAGTTGGTATTACAGGTATAATAATCTCTGAATTTGAATTTATATCCAGTTTGAGGATCTACAAAATGTGGGCTTTTGATGATAGATCCACAGTTTACACAACCCAAACAGGGGAAGCAACTCAAGTTCTTCTTGGTAATATATCCCTGTTGAGGTGATCTGCCAGGGCCCACATCAGCCTTGATGAGTGAGTCTTTCAAACTCCTATTACGCTTATATGCTGGCATAGGGTACTTGCAGACTTCCTCAACATTGGGTATACAGTTCTGTAAGATGGCCCAGTGTTTACGAATGATCCGGGTAATTTGCTGACTTTGTCTACAATAGCTAGAGACAAAAACCAACCTCTTTTCCCTATCATGAGGGGGTTTGACTTTAAACAATGTGTCTCTATCAATTGCATCCACTGTCTGTATGGTGTCCTGTACCAGTTTCATTGGGTAGCCTCTTTGAATAAATTTTTCCCCCATCTCTGACAATCTAGTCAGAGATCTATCAGGGTCATCCACAATCCTTTTAACCCTTAGCATTTGGCTGCGTGGAAGGGATTTCACTAAGGGTAACGGATGTGCACTATCATAGTGAAGAAGGCTATTTCTATCAGTGGCCTTTCTGAACAGGTCAGTTTTAAAACCCATACCATGTTTAGTCACAGTGACATCTAGAAAATAAATACTAGATTCACTCCACACTAGCTTGAACTGTATATTATTGGTGGAATGTATTAAGTCCGCTACAAAGGATTCCAGGGCCCCAACATCGCCCAGCCAAACCCCAAAGATATCGTTGATGTAGCGCCACCAAGTGGCGCCACACCGACGATACTCCGGGTGTTCAAAAACAAATCTCTCTTCAAAAAGGTTCATAAAAATGTTGGCATAATTAGGGGCGACGTTGGAGCCCATGGCTGTACCCTGCCGTTGCATGTAAAATTGGTCCTCAAAAAGGAAATAATTATTGTACAAAATGATTTCCAACAATTGCAGGACGAAAGAAATTTCAAGGGTAGAATATAAACCACTAGAATGTAAAGCACTACTTACAGACCCGATGCCACCAGCGTGTGAAATAGATGTGTAAAGACTGGTGACATCGAGGCTGAAGAGTATCAACTTATCAGTGGGCAATTCCAAGTTATGAATTTTAACCAGAAAATCATTAGTGTCTTTAATGAACGTACATGACTGCCCCACCATAGGTCTCAAAATTTTGTCCAAATAAATGGCTATATTGGAAAAAATTGAATTGGTGCCTGCCACAATGGGGCTACCTGGTGGAGCAGTCATGGACTTATGGATCTTAGGGAGGACATACATCACTGGAGTAACCGGATCTTTTACCTGCAAAAATTGACTAGTTTTTTTGTCAATGATATTCAACTTCAGTGCAGTATCAATAGTCACCTGTATCTCTTGTTTCAATTTAAAAACTGGATTATATGGAATTGGACTGTATACTGATTGAGCACTAAGTTGACGGTAAATTTCTTGCTTGTAGTCAGACTTATTAAGAACAACGGTAGCCCTGCCCTTATCTGTCGGCTTCAAGATAATATTGTTGTTCTTCCTAAGACTGACCAAAGCTTGATAGTCAACTTTAGAGAAATTACCCTTCTGGGCATACCCCTTTGATTTCTGTTTATGCATGTGTTGCTGCAGTTTGCTAAGATCAGATAAAACCAATTTCTCAAACGTTTCAATGCCATGGTGTGTGTGTTGTGGGTAAAACACACTTTTATTTCTCAAGCCTAAATCACTGATTTTCAGTGATTGATTAAAGACAGGGTTAGCAATATTATTAACTTTAGCCACCTCTTCCGGAGTGGCGGTGCCACTTTTACCATTGGATATAGATGTAACATTTTATTTACTTTCCCCCAGTCCAGAATAGACCTCCTGAGGTTTAGTGTGCCAATACTTTAACCTGATGTTCCTAAAAAAAACGGAAAACATCCTTATAGGTCTCAAAAACATTTTTTTTCTTCTTTGTACACTACTATTGATGTAATACAGGAATTTTATTAACTCTGAATAAACCAGCTTTATATTGTCGCTGGGTTATATAGTGAAGAGAAAAGAGGGGTGCTATGTACTTTATTTTAAACTGGGACAAATCAGTATTAAACTGACAAAAATGTACATCTGTTTAGCACTCACATTCCTGTGATATAATTTAAAGGATAATAACTATAATGAGACTCCTCGGCGGAGTTCTGAGCTAGGATATAAACTTTAACCTTTATTGGAAATGATTAAAAATGTTATATACACATAAAGACAAGACTTTTAAAATTAACGTCTGCTGTTGAAATTAGTTTCTTTATTGTGTAAATTCACAATAGGATGTACATATTTGTCAGTTTAATACTGATTTGTCCCAGTTTATGATATTTATTAACCCCTAATCTGCCCCGCCCCCCAACGTCGCTGCTACCTAACTACACTTATTAACCCCTAATCTGCCGACCGGACCTCGCCGCCACTCTCATAAATGTATTAACCCCTAAAGCTGTCTAACCCTAACACTAACACCCCCCTAAGTTAAATATAATTTAAATCTAACAAAATAAAATAAATCTTATTGGTGAAGATAAGGTAGGGAGATCTTCAGGGGCTTAGTGTTAGGTTTTTTAAGGGGTGTTTGGGTTAGATTAGGGGTATGTGGGTGGTGGGTTGTAATGTTGGGGGGGGGTATTTTTTATTTATTTTTTAAATGCAAAAGAGATGATTTCTTTGGGGCATGCCCCGCAAAAGGCCCTTTTAAGGGCTGGTAAGGTAATAGAGCTGTTAACTTTTTATTTTAGAATAGGGTAGGGCATTTTTTTATTTTGGGGGGCTTTATTTTTTTAGGGGGCTTAGAGTAGGTGTTTAAAATTCTTGTAATCTTTTTTTATTTTTTGTAATTTAGTGTTTTTTTTGTAATTTAGTTTAGTTGATTTAATTGTAGGTAATTGTAGTTAATTGATTTAATTTATCTATTTATAGTGTAGTGTTAGGTTTAATTGTAACTTAGGTTAGGATTTATTTTACAGGTAATTTTGTACTTATTTTAACTAGGTAGCTATTAAATAGTTATTAACTATTTAATAGCTATTGTACCTAGTTAAAATAAATACAAAGTTGCCTGTAAAATAAATATAAATGCTAAAATAGCTACAATATAATTTTTCGTTATATTGTAGCTATATTAGGGTTTATTTTACAGGTAAGTATTTAGCTTTAAATAGGATTCATTTATTTAATAAGATTTATTTTATTAAATTTAACTTAGGGGGGTGTTAGTGTTAGGGTTAGACTTAGCTTTAGGGGTTAACACATTTATTAGAGTAGCGGCGAGGTCCGGTTGGCAGATTAGGGGTTAATACTTGAAGTTAGGTGTCGGCGATGTTAGGGAGGGCAGATTAGGGGTTAATACTATTTATTATAGGGTTTTTGAGGCGGGAGTGAGGCGGTTTAGGGGTTAATACATTTATTATAGTGGCGACGAGGTCCGGTCAGCAGATTAGGGGTTAATAAGTGTAGTTAGGTAGCGGCGACGTTGGGGGGGCAGATTAGGGGTTAATAAATATAATATAGGGGTCGGCGATGTTAGGGGCAGCAGATTAGGGGTACATAGCTATAATGTAGGTTGCGGTGGTGTATGGAGCAGCAGATTAGGGGTTAATAATAAAATGCAGGGGTCAGCGATAGCGGGGGCGGCAGATTAGGGGTTAATAAGTGTAAGGTTGGGGTGTTTAGACTCTGGGTACATGTTAGGGTGTTAGGTGCAGACTTAGGAAGTGTTTCCCCATAGGAAACAATGGGGCTGCGTTAGGAGCTGAACGCTGCTTTTTTGCAGGTATTAGGTTTTTTTCAGCTCAAACTGCCCCATTGTTTCCTATGGGGATATCGATACATTATATATATATATATATATATATATATATAAGATTCCAGTTTACTGCCCCTTTATGCAAGGACTTTCCAGATGCAAGGGGGCATTTTATCTAAGATTTTTACATCTACATACAATTTTATACTCTCAGACTAAGATTGCTCAGTGTTTGAAGTAAGACAGGTTAACTTAAAACTGTTCAGTTTACACTATAGCTTTTGACCAGATCTAATGGTATGAGTACCACAGCTTATGGTCCACCAAGACCATATAGAGTACAGCATTTTCAAAATCCATAAGTACAGCTGACAGATGGGAAAATGTGTACACGATATTTGAAGTGGTGCTCTTGGTTGGGGAAAATGGGGAAAAAACAAACAAACATATGTCAACCTTTTAAAGGTACTTTTCTTCATCTAGCCATCTACCCAGCTCATTAATATACAATTTTGAATTCACAGAATTATTTTTGTTTGCACATTTACAAATATGATTCTTTAAAAAGTGATCTCTTAATTTCTAAAAAAAAATGTATCATGCATGTCACACACTGTTGATTTAGGGGATGCAAGGTGCATAAATGTTTCCTCCTGTGAGTGTTTTTGTGGGTGTCTGTGTTTATGTCTTTGTGCTTTGGTTTGTGTCTCTATGAGTGTGTATGTATTTTTTTATCTGTAGGTCTCTCTGTGAGGGTGGGTGTGTATTTCTTTGTGCATTTTCTGTGGATGTCTGTGAGGGTGTGTGCATATATCTTTGAGCTTTTTCTGTGGGTGTCTCTGTGAGGGTGTGTGTATGTTTGTCTTTGTGCATTTTCTCTGGATGCCTCTGTGAGGGTGGGTGTGTATGTCTGTGTTTTCTGTGGATGTCTCTGTGAGGGGGGGTGTGTGTGTGTGTATGTATTGATGTATGTCTGTGTTTTCTGTGGATGTCTCTGTGAGGGTGTGTGTTTTATGTGGGTGTCTCTGTGAGGGTGTGTGTATGTCTTTGTGTGTTTTCTGTGGCTGTCTCAGTGAGTGTGTGTGTATATATGTCTTTCTGTGTTTTTTATGTGGTTGTCTCTCTGTGTGTGTATGTCTTTCTGTGTTTCCTGTGGGTGTCTCTGTGTGTGTGTGTGTATGTCTTTGTGTGTTTTCTGAGGCTGTATCTGTCAATGTTTTCTTGGGTGTATGTGTAAGTTTGAGTTTGTGTGTCCATTGTCTGTTCCTTTTTAGGACATTTTGACCTTACTACTAATTATTTACATCTTTCTACAGACTTTGAGACTAACAAGACCTTTCTGGAAGTAACCAATCCACCATTTAACCTTTAAATTATTGTTAGGCAGTTCAGGGCCCTTTCTTTCAGCCACTGTATGCTGTTGTCATAATTTAGTTGTCCTCTTCCTTTACAAAAAGATAATCAGAACTCCATATTTTGTTTGCTAAATTTCCTTTTTTTTACAAAACTGTAGTTTACCTCATTACTTGTCAGGTCAATGTAAACAAGTGCTAAGTGTCTGTTTGGGTGTCTGTGTCTGAGTGTGTTTCTTTGCGTGTCTGCTAGAGTGTCTATATGTGAATCCTTATGTGTGAGTGTGTTTGTGTTTAAGTGTATGAGTGTGTCTGTGTGTGTGTATGTCACTACCTTTACAACATTGCCAAGTTTAAATAGACAACTAAGAATAAAGTGCATATACGTTTTAGTCACTTGGTCAAAAATTGCACGTCAAAGGAGGGGGGGGGCTGATCAATGGTTGAGTCAGGGGCCCCATTATGCGCTTTCCATTATGAGTTGTTTCGCCGTAATCTTCCTTCAAAATTTGGCAGATTTCCAAACCCACAGTAAGGCTAATTTACATTAGCCAAACAGGGTGGGCAACCTGGGTTCTCTCCTTCACGCAATAATCAAGCATGTGGCCTACATCATTATTTTGGCGGTCACGTGACCGCAGTGTAATCAGAGCTACTGAGTACACTGTTTTTATTGTGCTATAAAAAGGACGGTCTATAAATTCAGATAAAACACAACATATGCAATAGTTCTGGTGTTATATATGCCCTAAGTATTCATTGTTAAAGTATCCTATGTGGGCACACATTCTAACTGTATTGAGGCGCCATGTGGCCTACGTTATACACGCATGCGCATTAGGTTGAGGAACTCTGGCCTACATCCCGCATGCATGTGCACTGCATTAAGGAGCTATGCGGTCTACATCATAGTTTCGGCAGTAAACCTGACTGCAGTTTACTCAGAGCGCTCTTGTTTTAAATTGCACAAGCGTGAACCCAAAGAAGTTAGAATGCATGCATTGGGGAGCGCATTTCTGAAATTTCAGGTTTTGATTTGCGCATTAAAATGAGTGTTTGACAGCATTTCTTTGGGGCTGTCTATCGTGACGAAGAATTCGAAACAAAAACCTTTATTTTTTTAATATTTAGAGGCTTTGTGTTTTAAAAATTGTAAGTAAGATTTGTTTAAAATATAAATATTGTCTAATGTGCATGTTAAATTTATATGCCTTAGTTGAAAGATTTATAATCCTTTAATGCCATCAGATCCATCAAAGTTTCCTTTTGTTTTTTTAAAACCTCCATAGCTGTCACGTGTTCTTGAAAAACTATTTAATTTATGGAAATAGCATAATCACACTTAGTTTAACCTCAAGATTCCAGACCAAGCGATAGATTTACCAATGTCTGTCCGACATGATACGCTGTAGCGTATCATGTCCGACAGACATCGCTGAATGCCGACAGTCGGCATTTTAACATTGCATAAGCAGTTCACCAGGCATTTAACATTGCACAAGCAGTTGAATTCGCAATGCCGCCCCCTGCAGAAGCACGGATTGAAGACCACAGCCTCACAGGCAGCGGACAAGTTTTGGAGCAGCCGGCCTTTGTTAAATCTACCCCCTAGAGAGAATTTTAGGGAGCGGATTGGTAGGTGTGCTGCACACAGTGCACAGACAGCACATACTGATCAACCATTAGGTAAACTCAGAGATCGTCACGTGGTGCCAAGCTGATCTCAGCATTATATAAATAAAACAAAAGCCCTTTAAGATGGACATTATGGTAGGTTTATATTTCATATATTTTGGAAAAAATGATAGTGGATGACTAAGACCTTGTTCAAAGTAGTCTTGAGAAATACTCTGCTGTTGCTAAAATTGAGTCATTTATGCTATTGTGAGCTCTCTTCAAACAGTTCCTTATCTCTAGAATATTCCTTAATTTTGCTATTTGTTTTTTTGTTCTGATAGGAGCAGAAACCTCAGAAAGTATATGTTCATTCTGTAACTCTCTTAATGGCCTACAAAATATTTTAAATATTATAATTATTTGTTTCCTGTATTATGATTTTGTTCTGCCCAATGCAAGTTGAATCTTTTAGGAACAATAGACTTTGTATTTTTTTCCTATGGTAAAAAAAGATCAGCTTTTTGAGCAGCCATAATAAATAATAAAACTATAATACATGTTTTTACAATTTCTTTTATAAAAGCAAAACCGGATTGACTATTATCCTTTAATTACTGCTACTAGCTTGAGCATTAATATCGGTAGCGCACGTTGAAAAAGTTAACTAGAGGATATTGAGTTAGCGATATCACAATAACACCATTGAATTCAATGTTAACCCCCATAGCAATAAGCTCCCTTCTCTAATAACCCATAAACCACCACATTCCCCATAGCAAACTACACTGCTACACTATTAACCCCTAAACCACCACTGCAATAAACTCCCTATATTATTAACCTCTAAACTTCAATACACCCTAACACAATAAACTTCCTACAATACTAACCCCATAAACTGCCAGGGAGGTTAATAAACTTTCTACACTATTAACCCCTAAACCGCCATTACCCCATCACAAACAACCCCTAACCTATTAACCAGCTAACTGCTACAACCCCCATGTCAGAATACCCACTAACCTATTAAACCCCTTACCACCACAACCCCCCACTAAAAACTACCCCCTAACCCCCCAACACTCCATTGCAAACTATGAATCCCCTAAACACCACAACCCCCATCGCAAAATACTCCCTAACAGCTAACCCCCCCGAAGACCCCTAACCTAAGACCCTCTAAGTTCCAAAAAATAAAAAAAACTACCATTGGAGGGAAGACAATGACAGCCTCAAAAGGGGCGCTGCCCTGGACCCACAGCTCCCTCCCCTAAGGAGTCAGATTTAAGTTGGGGTACCAACTTTTGGGTTTTAGCTGTAGATTTTTTGGGGTGGGATTTTTTTAGTTTTAGTATAGGGTTGTTGTTTTTTAAACTGCAAAAGAGCTATCACTGATGCATTTTTTAAGACAGGGTTTTTAGATTCAGAGTTTTTAAAGATAGGTTTTTAAGGTTTGAGCAAAAGAGCTGTGATTACTTCAGGGAAACACCCGACAAATGCCCTTCTCAGGACAATTTTAACATTAGTTTTTTTTAAAGACAGGGTTTTTTGGGGTGTGATGGCGGGTTACTTTGGTTTTAGTATAGGGTTTTTTGTTGGAAAAGAGCTTATTACTTCACCTAGGGAACTGCCCAACAGGGCAATGTTTAGACTAGGTTTTAGTTTTAGTGTAGGGTCTTTTAGGGGGCTTTTTTTAAATGGGACTTTAGTTTTAGGATAGGGCTGATTGGGTTTTTATATTGTTGGTAATGTTTTTTTGTAACTTAGGGGGTATTTTGTGATGGGGCATTGTGGCAGTTAACAGGTTTGTAAATTAGGGGGTAGTTTGTGATGCAATGTTGTGGCAGTTACGGGGGTTAAAGGATTACTATCTTTTTTTTTTAATCTGCAAAAAAGTAACAAACATTTTACATTTAAAATAACATGGCAATGTAATGTTCCTTCTGATTTTATGAAATGAAGCTCCGTTTAGCATTAAAATTATATTTCTTTTAATCCCGATGACATCACGTCATCCAGCCCTCAAATTTCGGCAGTCTAAGGGCTAACAATCTCGCCAATAGGATGTGCATTATTTGCATATAATTATACTACAGTCTCCTCATTCAACGCATGCGCAATACAATTATCTTGCTCTCGCATGCGCATATTACGGCATTCAACCCGACATGAGAGCTAACTGTTGGAAAAAAACGCATGCGCATTTAAAAGTTCAATCGATGCGATAGGTATTCAAGACATTCTACTCTCTAATACATTTCAATGCTTTCAGTCCTCAAATTGAATCGCTAAAGGCAATATAGCTTATAACAATTGATTCTGCCATGTAATTGTACATAGAAATAAAATCTAATAGATGCATATTAGTTAGCATTGACAAAACACATATACTAATACAGTGGATGAAATTTATTACTAATAAAATAATAGAATCCTATATTTTAAGCTATTTTAAATAATTTATTTATTGTAATTATTTGTTATTTTGCTCGTCCTTCCTAGGGAGATTCCATTTTTTTATAATATAATTACAAATAATGAAAATTGCAATGTCCCCAAAATATTCAATACTGTTACAAACTATATATTGTTTGCTCATTTATTCTAGGGCGATTCTCGAAGAGCTCAGACGCTAAGTACTTACGTTTACTGCGCAGCGAAGTCGTCTGGTTCACTATTGATTGACCGTGTCTTCTTCCACATAAGATGGTGTGGTATCCGATGACGTTGCGGTAACTCGCGCATGCGCATTGCGTCTCGGAGTCGCCATCTTACAACTGCAGTTGTCAGCACGGATTGGAAATCCGTAACGCAAGACAACACAGTGGGTTTGGAAAATATATATATTTCAAACATATATATTTGGTAAACGTTAAATATTTGATATATTAACCACATTGAAAAAACATTTATTTACATGTATTGTTTTGAAATAGAACATTCAAAATTCTGACTACAGTGTCCCTTTAATAGGTTAGGGGGTAATGGTGGTTTAGGAGTTAATAGAGAAGGGGTTATTGCGTTGGGGGGATGTGGCGGATTAGGGCTTAATAGTGTAGGGAGTATATAGTGGTGGGGTGTGTGGCGGTTTAGGGGTTAATAGTGTAGCAGGGTAATTTGCTTTGGAATTTGTGGCAGTTTAGGGGTTAATAGTGTAGGGGTGGATAGCGTAGGTGGAAATTCTTTATTATCTTTTTTGTGTATAGTGCATCCTTTTTCTCAGCACAAACTCTTTACACAAACTTTCAAGTCGCGTAAAAAGTTTGAGCTTAAAATGAAATTACATTTGAGCGATCACATTTACTTTCAACCTTAAATACGAGTTCACTTTTGCTCTCAATGGGGCAGTAATTTAAACACCGCTTTTCAAGCAAACTATTGAGTTCCATCCGTAATCTAGCCCAATATTTTCTAAAAAGTACATAATGAAAATAATGTGCCAACAAATCTGTATTTTAGTGATGCTTATCATTAGTGCGTGACATTATCTTAAAAGTTATCACTTATTTCAAGGGATGGAAAAGTCAAAATATGCACATATTAGCCTAGATTACAAGTGGAGAGCAAAAATATAAGTGCTTTTGTGTGATTATAAAACACACAAAAGCACTTATATTTTTGCTCTCCACTTGTAATCTAGGCTAAAATTTATAATATTTATATTAATCTAAATAATAGCAATAAATCTGCCTTATTTTTTCCAGATTGTCTTTTAAAATCTTGTTTTTAATTTTCATTCTGATGTCACATAAGATAGCACATTGAAAGGGCTAAATATAGAGAAAAATATGCGTCCAATAAAATACTTTCCTCATTAATATGTAAATCGAAAGTGAGCGCTCTGTAATGCATGTGCAGTACTCCTCTAAGATGCATGTGCACCAATCATTTTAATTTTATTAATAGCTGATAGACAGTGTCATTCATAATATAAATCATAATGGGCCAGATTGCAAGTGGAGTGCTAAATATCGCTTTTGTGATAGCGATATTTGCGCTCCACTGTGTAATAACAGCACACACTAATGTGCGCTGGTATTACAAGTTGACAGCAATGCGAATGTGAACTTGCGTTCGTAATTGCTGGGAAGCATTGCGCTTATAAGAACGCACTTCCATAGGCTCCAATGGAAGCCTCGTTCTGATGCCGTCAGAGAAGGCACAGAATCTAAGTACAGCAAAGGGGGTAAGTAGCACAGCAATGGCAATAAGAAAAAAAAAAAAATATATATATATATATAAATAAAGAGTATATACACATATTAACACATAAATATATACAGTATGTATATAAGCATATACATATAAAGTACTGTGCAAAAGTCTTAGGCCACAACCAGCTTTGTTGTTTTAAAAGTTTTAATGACCATCCATATTTATTTTTCGGTTTCTTAATTAAGATACAACAGAAAATACAGGAAATATGTACACAAAAAATAAAAAAACGGCTTCTTCAGGCAAAAGTCACTATTTAGTGTGACCTCCCTTGGCACTAAGCACATCTTGAACTCTTTTGGGGAGACTGTCCTGATGTTTTCTTAAGTAATCTTCCGGTATATTATATCAGGCACTTCCCAGGGATCTTCTTTAGATTTAGGTTGTCTTTTATTTCTTCCTCTGTCCAGGTCCATACTGCCTTTATAATATTCAGATCTGGATTCCATGGAGGCCAGTCCATGACTGTCAGTGTTTTATCAGCTGTTTTTTTTCCAAATATGATTTCACTGCATTAGCAGTGTGCTTTGGATTGTTATCATGCTGAAAAATAAAACCATTCACAATCAGGCGCTATCCAGCAGGAATGGCATGATGAATTAAAACCTGTCTGTACTTTTCAGCATTCATGATCCCATCAATTTGGACAAGATTGCCAATATGCCAGAAATGCAGCCCCAAACAGGACAGGCCCTCCACCATGTTTCACTGAGGGCTGCAAGCACTCATTCTTCCATCTCTCTCCAACTTTTCTTCTCACATATTGTCGATGATTAGACACAAACATTTCAAACTTGGATTTGTCACTCCATAATATTCTTTTCCACTGATCTTTATCCCAATATTTGTGAGCTTTAGCATATCTTAGCCTTTTTCACCATGTTTCCCATCCGAAAAAGTTGTTTATTGACTGCTTCCCTTCTACAAAGACCATTCCTGATCAAGCTTCTTCGGACTTGCTGGACTTCTTCCGGTCTCTTAACGAAGAAACTCTGAGAAACTTCTCATCAGATTTTGAAAGTTTTCTTGTCCTTTCAGTCCATTTTTTTTGTCCTTGACCTCTCCTAATTCTTAAAATTTCTTTATAACAGCTTGAATACCACATATTGAGTATCCTGTTTGTTTGCTGATTTCCCTTTAAGAGTGTCCTTGCTGGTGCAAAAGTATGATTTTATGTCTGTGAAATTCTGCAATCTTTGGCATTTTTAATGGAATGATGTGATTGAAAGTTGGTCTTATTAGCAAGCTTCCAATTAATTAAACTCATACCACATGTGTATGTAATGCTCAAGCATGTCTTGCACAAAAAACCTGGTGTAATAGACATTTTTTCACAGCAGTAATTTTTATATTAAATAGTAGGACAAATACAGGTGTTAGCAATGACATTAATTAGGGTTCCATTCCATTTAGGTTTATGAGAGTCAGGTTCCTGCTATTGCTTAAAGGGACATTAAACACTTTGAGATGGTAATATAAAATGATAAATTGTATATATAAAACAACTCTGCAATATACTTTCATTATTTATTTTGTCCTCTTTGCATGTAATTCCATTCTGAAATTGTGAGCTTTTCAGTTCCTGTTAGAAATGGAAGTGCAGAACACTGTTAAATCCAGCACAACCACTGGCTGCACACTCTAGTGACCTATTTATAACTGTCCCTAATTGGCCACAGCAGAGAAGGTAACACAACATGGCAGCTCCCAGTGTTTTATAGACACTAAAACTTTACACTTATTTTGTCACTTTTTAAACAACTAATGAAACTTCAAAAAATACATCTACATGTTACTCATGGACTAATCTTTTCTTTTAATGTATCATTCTATCTAGCATGTATTTAGTGTTTAATGTCCCTTTAAGTGTAAGGGGAGGTCACACATAATACACATTTGCCTATAGAAGCTGTTTTTTCTGGGGGATTTTCTGTTTTTTAATACTGCATACAAATATCCTGTATTTTCTGGTTGTATTGTAATAAAGAGACTGAGAAATAATTATATATGGTCATTATACCATTGCTAAAACAACAAATCACATGCCAATAGAATTTCAGTAGCTCTCATCCTATTGGCTGATTTGAACAGCCAATAGGATTTAAGTAGCTCTCATCCTATTGGCTGATTTGAATTTCCAAAATCAAATCAGCCAATAGGAATGCAAGGGACGCCATTTTGAATAGCGTACCTTGCATTGAAGATTCAGTATACGGCGGCGACCGTATGAAGAGGATGCTCTGTGCCGGATGTCTTTAGGATGGACCCGCTCCGTGCCGCCGGGATGAAGATAGAAGATGCTGCCTGGATGAAGATAGAAGAAGCCATCTAGATGAAGACTTCTTGCTGCCTGGATGAGGATAGAAGAGGCCGTCTGGATGAAGACTTCTCGCCACCTGGATGAAGATTGTTCAAGCGGGACTTCAAAAAAAGTGGATCTTCAAGGGTTAGTGATAGGTCTTTTTAAGGTTTTTTTTTTAGTTTAAGGTTTGGGCTTTTCTTAAAAGAGCTAAATGCCCTTTTCAGGGCAATGCAAAAGAGCTAAATGCCCTTTTAAGGGCAATGCCCATACAAATGCAATTTTTAAGGCAATGAGTAGCTTAGGTTTTTGTTAGAGTTCGTTTTTTTAATTTTGGGGGATTGGTTGGGTGGTAGGTTTTACTGTTGGCGGGGTCTTAGTATTTTTTTTACAGGTAAAAGAGCTGTTTCACTTAGGGCAATGCCATACAAAAGGCCCTTTTAAGGGCTATTGGTAGTTTATTGTAGGCTAGGGTTTTTTTTTTATTTTGGGTGGGCTTTTTTATTTTGATAGGGCTATTAGATTAGGTGTAATTCTTTTTATTTTTGATAATTTCGTCTGTTATTTTTCGTAATTTAGTGTTTGTTGTTTTTTTAAATTTAGTGGGGTTTTTTGTAATTAGTTTGTCATTTTTATAGTAGTGTTAGGATTTTTTTTAATGTGAATTTTAGTTTTATTTAATTGGTAGTTAGTTTAATATTGGTTAAATAGTTATATTAGTTTAATTGTTAGTTTAAACTTAGTTTTTTTAATTTGACAGGTAAATTTTAATTTAATATAGGGAAATTTTAATTTTAATATAAAGTTAGAGGGGCGTTAGGTTTAGGGGTTACTAGTTTAAATTAGTTTACTTCATTGTGGGGGCTTTCAGTTTAGGGGTTAATTGGTTTATTATAGTGGCGGAGGAATTAGGGATTAATAACTTTAGGATAGTCGGGGCGATGTGGGCGGATGGCAGATTAGGGGTTAATAATATTTAAATAGTGTTTGCAATGTGGGAGGGCGGCGGTTTAGGGGTTAATAACTTTAGTATAGTGGCGGCGATGTCGAGGAGTGGCAGAATAGGGGTTAATAATTTTTATTAGTGGCGGCGATGTCGAGAGCAGCAGATTAGGGGTTAAATAAATTTAGTGATTGCGATGCGGGAGGGCCTCGGTTTAGGGGTTTAAAAGGTAGTTTATGGGTGTTTAGTGTAATTTGTGACACTTTAGTTATGAGTTTTATGTAACAGTTTTATTGCATAAAACTCATAACGACTGCTTTTTGATTGCAAATGAATCATGTCGGTATAGGCTAGAACGCAAGCTTTTTAGCCTCACCGCAAAACTTGTAATGGCAGCGCTATGGAAATCCCATGAAAAAAACGTCATTTTACGAGTGCGGGACTGACGTTACGTTACAGGCTAAAAGGCTTGCGGTACAGCTATACCGACAAGACTTGTAATGGCTGTGGTGCTGTTTTAACGCTGAAATTACCATTTTATTCAGCGTTAAAACCCGGAATGCAAAACTCATAATCTAGGTGTTAATTAGGTATAGGGAGTAGAACAGCCTATTTGATCTGTATAATTTTCACCTGTAGCTTTATACTTACCTTTAGTTTGCTGAACCTTCTCCTTTAGTGCAGGCCCTGGGAGCCGCCACCCTAAGCACGGCCAGGGCTCTGTGAAGAAGAGGAGTGGATTAGCGCAGCCCTTCAGTGCGCTAAAGGTACGTATTTTAACCATTTAAAGGAAATTAATGAATACTGATGAATTTCATCAGTATTTATTTGTCTTTCAATTTTTGGGTGAATTCATTAGAATATGAATTTTGTGGAGATGAATGCACGTCTAGTGTGCATATGGTGTGAGCTGTTCCTTTAAGGAAGCCTGTACTGTGTGCATGGCTGTACCATTAAGACAGTGGGTGGGTGGCGTGATCTGTCCCTTTACGGTTTGTGTGCTGTGTATGCTTGTGCGTAATGTGGCCTGTCTCTTTAAAACTGTTTTCAGGTGTGCTTTAAAACTGTTTCCATTGTTTGACTGCACCAGGTCTTTTTAAAACTGTGTGTCCAGGCTGTGAGCTGTTCTTTTAAGCTTGTGTGCACTCTGTGTGTGTGTGTGTGTGTGCCTGTTCCATTAAGACACTGTGTATGTAGTGTGAGCTGTCCCTTTAATGCTAAGTGTCCTGTATGTGTTTGTACATGCTGTGATCTGTCCCTTTAAAACTGTATTTGGATATGGTTTAAGGCTGAGAGGATTGTGTGAGAGTGTCTGAGCATGATATGATCTGTGCCTTTAACGTTGTGTGCCCTGTATTGTGGGCCTGTACAATTAAGACTGTCTGTCACTTAAAGGGACACTGTAACCAAAATTTTTCTTTTGTGATTCAGATAGAGCATGAAATTTTAAGCAACTTTCTAATTTACTCCTATTATAAAATTTTCTTCATTCTCTTGGTATCTTTTCTTGAAATGCAAGAATGTAAGTTTAGATGCCGGCCCATTTTTGGTGAACTACCTGAGTTGTCCTTGCTGATTGGTGGATAAATTCATCCACCAATAAAAAAGTGCTGTCCAGAGTACTGAACCCAAAAAAAGCTTAGATGCCTTCTTTTTCAAATAAAGATAGCAAGAGAACGAAGAAAAATTGATCATAGGAGTAAATTAGAAAGTTGCTTAAAATTGCATGCTCTTTCTAAATCACAAAAGAAAATTTTTGGGTACAGTGTCCCTTTAACCCTTAATGACAGAGGACTTACCAGGTACGTCATAGAAAAATACTCCCTTAATGACAATTGACGTACCTGGTACGTCCTCTGTTCTCTGAAGTGCTGGAAGCGATCATGATCGCTTCCAGCTGCTTCCAAGGGATTGTAGTGATGCCTCAATATTGAGGCATCACTGCAATCCACTATTTTACTTACCGATGCAGAAAGGGCCACTCTGTGATGCTAACAAATTCGTTGGTGGGTGGGAGCATCTTTTGGCTATATGACCCCCAGTTAGCCAAACCGATCTGACACTGTCGGTTGTTGTGACCGGAGGGGTGGTTGCGGCGGGGGGGCGGGGTGCGCGCGCACGCAAATTATGCATCAATATGAAAGTAAAAAAAAAAAACGATATAGATGCAGGGGGATCTTAGTTCTTTAGTAAGGGATCTGGGAGGGGGAGGGATATAGATCATTTAGGGGGGCCAGCTACACTACAGAAAACAAGTATTTCAGTATAAAAAAGTAAAAAAAAAACTATTTTGGGGGGCAAATTGGGTACTGGCAGACAGCTGCCAGTACCCAAGATGGCGGCAAATAGGTAGAGGGGGAGGGTTAGAGATATGTATTGGGGGGGATCAGGGAGGTTGTGGGGTAAGGGGGGATCCATCACTGCAGACTGTATGAAAAAAATAAAAAAATAATAATAAATTATTTTTATTTCAGTACTGGCAGACTTTCTGCCAGTACTTAAGATGGCGGTGACAATTGTGAGGTGGGGGAGGGAAGAGAGCTGTTTGAGGGGGTCAGGGGGGGATCAGGGGGTGGGATGTGTCAGGTGGGAGGCTGATCTCTACGCTAAAGCTAAAAATTAACCCTACAAGCTACCTAATTAACCCCTTAACTGCTGGGCATATTACAAGTGTGGTGCGTAGCAGTATTTAACGGCCTTATTATTACCAAAAAGCAACGCCAAAGCCATATATGTCTGCTATTTCTGAACAAAGGGGATCCCAGAGAAGCATTTACAACCATTTGTGCCATAATTGCACAAGCTGTTTGTAAATAATTTCAGTGAGAAACCTAAAATTGTGAAAAATTTAAGTTTTTTTTTTTATTTGATCGTATTTGGCGGTGAAATGGTGGCATGAAATATAAAAAAATGGGCCTAGATCAATGCTTTGGGATGTCTTCTAAATATAAATATATACATGTCAAGGGATATTCAGGGATTCCTGAAAGATATCAGTGTTCCAATGTAACTAGCGCTAATTTTGAAAAAAAGTGGTTTGGAAATAGCAAAGTGCTACTTGTATTTATGGCCCTATAACTTGCAAAAAAAGCAAAGAACATGTAAAAATTGGGTATTTCTAAACTCAGGACAAAATTTAGAAACTATTTAGCATGGGTGTTTTTTGGTGGTTGTAGATGTGTAACAGATTTTGGGGGTCAAAGTTAGAAAAAGTGTGTTTTTTTCATTTTTTTTCCTCATATTTTAAATTTTTTTTTATAGTAAATTATAAGATATGATGAAAATAATGGTATCTTTAGAAAGTCCATTTAATGGCGAGAAAAACGGTATATAATATGTGTGGGTACAGTAAATGAGTAAGAGGAAAATTACAGCTAAACACAAACACTGCAGAAATGTAAAAATAGCCATTGTCATTAAGGGTAAGAAAATTGAAAAATGGTCCGGTCATTAAGGGGTTAAGACTGAGCACCCCTTTAAGGCTGTGTGCATTGGGTGTTTGTGCATCTGTAACTTTAATACCTTATGCATGTGGTACAATTGTCCTTTAAAGGGTGTGAGTGTTTTGTGTTTGCGAGTGTGTGTGTGTGTGTGCGCGCCGATATCCCTTTAAGGCTGCATGCATTGTGTGTATATGCATAATGTGATCTGTCCCTGCTTGTGGTGTAAGTTGTCTCTTTTAAGGTTGTGTGGGTTGTGTGTGCCTGAACACTGAAGACTGTGTGAGCATGCAGCAAATTGCCCTTTAAGGCTGCGCTGTGTGAAAATTACTATAATCTGTCTCTTTAAGACTGTGCGTGTGGTGTGAGTTGTCCTTTTAAAGGCTTTGCGGGTTGTGTGTGTTGTTCTGTAGAGGGTCTGTAGCAAGCTGTCAGGTAGTCACAGGCCCACAATGCAATAGCAATTATGTTTTTTAGTAGTAATAGTATGTATGTGCTAACTATAAAAAACAAAAAAATATGTAGTAATGTGCACTAACTACAAGAAAAAAATAAAATTTTGCAAACTGCACAAAAAAGGTTATAGTTAAATTATAACCTTTTTTTCCCCAACAAATGCAGCAGTTCTACCTATCAGTCACAGCTATGCCCCACTGATAAATAAACCAGCAGATTCACTAACTGCAAAAAGATAAAAAAAAATCTGCACACAAAGAGTTAAACCTATTAGACTTGTGCGCCGCTAAAAAATTAGTTTTGTTTCATTTTCAATTAATTAAAAAATTATTTTGTTTCTGCAAATTAGTTTAGTTAAGTTTAAAAAAAAATGTTTTGGCAAATTAGTTACATTCCGTTGAATCGGTTTCGGATCCGTTTATTTTTCCAGATCCATTCTTATTTCATATGCATTATTCTACTCTGAAGTTATAGAATAATGCATATGAATAAAGAATGGATCCGAAAAAACTATTTAATTGAACGTAACTAATGTGCCTGCGAATGCCGAAACAAAATCATGTAAAACCGCCGCCGTCACCCACACCGCCTCTAAATCAAGCTATTAACCCCTAAACCACCGTCCCCCACATTGCCAACACTACCTAAACCTATTAACCCCTAAACCGCCATTCCCAAACATCGCCAACACTGACTAAATCACTAAATAAAGTATTAACCCCTAAACCCCCGTTCCCTGACATCGCCAACACTACCTAAACCTATAAACCCCTAAACTGCCGGCCCCCACATCACAACAACCTAAATTAAACTATATTAACCCCTAACCCTACCCTAACCATAACCCTAACACCCCCTAACCTTAACATAATTAAAATAGACCTAAATTAAAGTTACAATTATTAACTAAATAATACCTAGTTAAAATAAATACAAAATTACCTGTGAAATAAAAGTAAAACCGAAGCTGCCTTACACTAAAACCTAACATTACAAAAAAAACTAAAAACTAACATTACAAAAATAAAAAACCTACCATTTCAAAAAATTACCATTACAAAAATAACAAACGAAATTATCCAAAACAATAAAAATTATTCCTAATCCAATAACCTGTTTTAAAAAAAAAAAAAACACCCCAAAATAAAATAACCCTTATCTATAATAAACTACCAAGGGTCTTTAAAATGGCTTTTTGTAGGGCATTGCCCTAAAGAAATTAGCTGTTTTGCTAAAAAAAGAAAAAGAAACACCCCCTAACAGTATACAAACTCCAACCCCCCAAACCCTCAAAATAAAAATAAAGTTAAACCTAATCTACCCATTGCCCTGAAAAATGCATTTGTAAGGGCATTCAGCTCTTTTGCTGCCCATTAAAAATAAAAAATAGCTATTCTTAAAAAAAAAAAAAAAAACATTACACAAAATAACAAACGAATCATACAAAATAATAAAAATGATTCCTATTCTAATGATCTGATGAGCTTCCGGTGGGTGGGCCTAGAGTGAGCAAGTTTAGTGCTCTGTACGGCTCTATATTTCAATCCCCCAGGATACGGACTAATTGCTGCCCAAGTGGAGGAGCCCTTGACGTGATACGTGTCTGGGCTATTGAACCACTGCTGAAGGGGAAAGAAAAAAACCTCTCCCTCACCGAAGTCAAACACACACAGGTAAAGCATGGAAGTGGACACTGCAGACAATAGACAAAGGCTATAACTCTTGTTGAATACTTGGAACTGCCGGAGGAAAAGTACCTATCCAGATTCCTGGGTTTGGCTGGTTACAGGACCGGGATGTGATTCGCTTGTGGAGACAACAGTAGGTGGCAGGTCCCTCCCTTTGGGGGAGGTGCCCCTGAGTTGGAAGACGCTGCACAAGTGGGAGCTGAGCCGAAAGGGGAAACTGCAGCTGCAGGGAGATAAAGCAGGAGATAACTGGCGGGCCGTTAAAGACCGGAACCGGGTGAGAGGTGTCATCCCCGTGGGAGTTTGAGTGGAGCCACTCTGCAGAAACTATAAACGATACCCGTGCTGAAGAATCTGCGGTCATGGTGCTGTGGAGGAGGAGTTACATACTGGTGAGAAGTGAATGTTCCCCACCGGCACAGCAGGACAATACAAGGTACCCATAGCGTAATATCTGTTGAATATAAAGAAAGAAGGATAAGATGGGGGGGGGTCTCTAAAGGCAAGGGAAAACAACCCAGTACAATACAGTACACTTATTGTGTTCAGTCATGCCACCCTCACAATTACACCTTCCCCTTCTTTGAACGCTGGTGGGGGTGGTACTGCAACAACCTCACGGAGGTTAATTTAATGGAGTAATAAAGCAACTCTTGTTGGTGGACCCAAAACCCTGACATTCGTTTAAAGGGGCATAAGCAAGGCTAAGAGTATCTCTCCTTTTTACTACCGAAAGTCGTCAGGAACCGGCCCACCTGGGTAATAATCTCAGAGACTATTGTAATATGAAGATCTGAGAGGAATTTTTTTCTCTTCCTCTTTCTTGAGACGGTCACTGAGAAACAATTGGATAATAACTGGATAATAATTAGACAGCTGGGCTGATTTAATAATATCTGAATCTATATTGGCACCAAGCTACTGTATCGTTGTGCAGAGAGTCTGCGGTTCATTTTTTATAAGGATAATATAAAATTAGATTGCTTAGCTTAAACAGTGGTAAATAAATTTGGTAAAGCTTTTGACTTTAGTAAGAGGAAAAATAGAAGAAAACATTTGTTATTTTTTTTCCTTTTTCCATTCACATTATATCTCCTCTATTTTTGTTTATGGATAGATATTTAGGGGTTCACAGGATGGCAACTAAACATAAACAAAGTGATAGAAAACAGAGAGGATCCCCTCAAGTGTTAAATGAATCATAGACTCTACTTTTAATAACAAAGACCCGCATCAGATAGTACAACAGATAAGTTCGTTATTTCTACCCAAAATGGAGAACAAAAATGTTTAGATAGTATTTCTGGGGAGATCAAGCAGATCTCAACCAGATTTACAGAACTGGAAGGAAGAGTGTCTGATCTCGAGGACACTTCTACAACTCATTATAGTGCAATTGAAAACCTCCTTAGGCAAAATCAGGTTCTTCATCAGCGCCTTGAAGACCTGGAGAACAGGTCAAGGCGAAATAATATTCGCTTAATAGGGATTCCTGAATCTGTTAAGGCAACAGATTTAATACATTTTGTTGAGAATACACTTTCAAATCTTTTAAAAATACCTGTAGGCACACTCAAAGGCAGTGTAGAACGTGCACATAGGATTGGTCCTGAGTATTATGATTGGAACACCCGCACACAACCTATTCAGGTCATGGTTAAATTTCTACACTTTCAAACAAAAATTGCCGCTCTACAAGCTTATAGAAAGACCTCAGCTCTTATCTGGCAAGTTTGGATAGCTTATTTGCTATAGCACCTTTTTATTGAAAGACAGGTTATTAATAAAGGTTTTTTTTTGGGGGGGTTTAAAGGAAAAAAAGCTTAATGATAATGTTTTGCATGTTGTTTTTTTTTAATTTGTTTAACGTTATCGCACCTGTTTGCACTAAAACCTATAGTTAAAACATGGAGAATAACACTGCATAATTTGCCGCCTTTGTCATGTGAAATTGAGTGTGGCTCAATGTTCCTTGGAAATGGTGGGAAATTAGAGGGAATTGACAGAATGCTTATGTTTAGAGGAGGGTTTTTATTTTCTTTTTTTCTTCACTGTTCACAAAATATGATTTTAATTTTGCACTCAATGTGTCTTCTCCTTCAATTTTTTTTTTGTCACAATGTTCACAAGATATGAATGATATATATTTTTTTTTTGCACTGTTTATAAGATATGAAATTTGCACTAAGGTGTCCTTCTTTCTCACGTATTTGTAGATGCCCAAAGTCACACATTCTGTGTTTTTTTTCTCTTTCTCTCCTTCTCCTCCTTCCCCCCTCCCCTTCTCCTCTCCCTCTCCTCTCAGGTCTTTTTCTTGTTTCATAGGTTCACAGAAGGTGTTTTGAGTATGGAGATCTGTTAGTGTAGGGGGATGACTCTTAAGTTGGTATCCTGGAATGTGGGGGGTATTAACTCCCCCATTAAAAGACAGATGATACTCTCTCATTTACGGAGGCTTAATACAGATATAGCGTTTCTACAAGAGACGCACCTATCGGATAAAGAGCATGAAAAATAATGCAAAAATTGGGTGGGCTCAGTAGCTTGTGTATCTTATACAAATGTAAATAGAGGTATAAAAATGCTTTTTGGTAAAAGACTTCAGTTTGAGATAGTCAAAACTATCAAAGATCTGGATGGTAGGTATCTGATACTACAGATCAATATGAAGGGGAGGACCTGGGTGCTGTGTAACATATATGCTCTTAACAAAAAAAAATGTGGGCTTCTGGACTGGTCTTATACAGGCATTAGCAGGCCTTTCAAGGTATGGACATTGTGGTGGGGGTGACTTCAACTTAGCCCCAAATTCCATGTGTGATAGATAACGGATCCCAGGTGGTTCACAGAAACCCCCTCTTAAAAATGATTTGAAATTTAAGAGGGAAATTTTAAGAAAACACAATTTATGCTTACCTGATAAATTTATTTCTCTTGTGGTGTATCCAGTCCACGGATCATCCATTACTTGTGGGATATTCTCATTCCCAACAGGAAGTTGCAAGAGGACACCCACAGCAGAGCTGTAATATAGCTCCTCCCCTAACTGTCATAGCCAGTCATTCGACCGAAAACAAGCCGAGAAAGGAGGAACCATAGGGTGCAGTGGTTACTGTAGTTTAAATTTAAAAATTACATGCCTTAAAATGACAGGGCGGGCCGTGGACTGGATACACCACAAGAGAAATAAAATTATCAGGTAAGCATAAATTGTTTTTTCTCTTGTAAGGTATATCCAGTCCACGGATCATCCATTACTTGTGGAATACCAATACCAAAGCTAAAGTACACGGATGAAGGGAGGGACAAGGCAGGAACTTAAATGGAAGGAACCACTGCCCGTAAAACCTGTCTCCCAAATATAGCCTCCGAAGAAGCAAAAGTATCAAATTTGTAAAATTTTGAAAAAATATGAAGCGAAGACCAAGTCGTCGCCTTGCAAATCTGATCAAAAGAAGCCTCATTTTTAAAGGCCCAAGTGGAAGCCACAGCTCTAGTGGAATGAGCTGTAATCCTTTCAGGAGGCTGCTGTCCAGCAGTCTCATAGGCTAAGCGGATTAAGCTTCTTAGTTAAAAAGAAAAAGAGGTTGCCGAAGCCTTTTGACCTCTCCTCTGTCCAGAGTAGACAACAAACAAAGCAGATGTTTGACGAAAATCTTTAGTAGCTTGTAAGTAAAACTTTAAAGCATGGACCACGTCCAGATTGTGTAACACAAGGATGGAACAACAATCTCTTGATTGATATTCTTGTAAGATACCACCTTAGGTAAGAACCCAGGTTTGGTACGCAGGACTACCTTATCCGTATGAAAAATCAGATAAGGAGAATCACATTGTAAGGCAGATAGCTCAGAGACTCTACGAGCCGAGGAAATAGCTACCAAAAAAAGAACTTTCCAAGATAAAAGCTTGATATCTATGGAATGAAGAGGTTCAAACGGAACTCCTTGAAGAACCTTAAGAACCAAGTTTAAGCTCCATGGTGGAGCAACAGGTTTAAACACAGGCTTGATTCTAACTTAAGCCTGACAAAATGCCTGAACGTCTGGAACATCTGCCAGACGCTTAACTAGCTGACAATCCTTTTTCCAAACCTTCTTGGAGAAAAGATAATATCCTAGCAATCCTGACCTTACTCCATGAGTAACCCTTGGATTCACACCAATAAAGATATCTACGCCATACCTTATGGTAAATTTTCCTGGTGACAGGCTTTCGTGCCTGTCTTAAGGTATCAATAACTGACTCGGAGAAGCCACGCTTTGATAAAATCAAGCGTTCAATCTCCAGGCAGTCAGCCTCAGAGAAATTAGATTTGGATGGTTGAAAGGACCCTGAAGTAGAAGGTCCTGTTTCAGAGGCAGAGACCATGGTGGAAAGGATGACATGTCCACTAGATCTGCATACCAGGTCCTGCGTGGCCACGCAGGTGCTATCAGAATCACAGATGCTCTCTCCTGCTTGATCTTGGCAATCAGTCGAGGGAGCAGAGGAAACGGTGGAGACACATAAGCCAGGTTGAAAGACCAGGACGCTGCTAGAGCATCTATCAGTGTCGCCTTGGGATCCCTGGACCTGGATCCATAACACGGAAGCTTGGCATTCTGGCGAGACGCCATGAGATCCAGTTCTGGTTTGCCCCAACGATGAATCAGTTGTGCAAATACCTCTGACGACTTAGAAAATCCGCCTCCCAGTGCTCTACACCTGGGATATGGATAGCTGATAGGTGGCAAGAGTGAATCTCTGCCCAGCGAATTATTTTTGAAACTTCTAACATCTCTAGGGAACTTCTCGTTCCCCCTTGATGGTTGATGTAAGCTACAGTTGTGATGTTGTCCGACTGAAATCTGATGTACCTCAGAGTTGCTAACTGAGGCCAAGCCTGAAGAGCCTTGAATATCGCTCTTAGTTCCAGAATATTTAATGGAAGGAGAGACTCCTCCTGAGTCCACGATCCCTGAGCCTTCAGGGAGTTCCAGACTGCACCCCAACCTAGAAGGCTGGCATCTGTCGTAAGAATTGTCCAATCTGGCCTGCGAAAGGTCATACCTTTGGACAGATGGACCCGAGATAGCCACCAGAGAAGAGAATCCCTGGTCTCTTGGTCCAGATTCAGTTGAGGGGACAATCTGTGTAAGCCCCGTTCCACTGACTGAGCATGCATGGTTGCAGCGGTCTGAGATATAAGCGTGCAAACGGCACTATGTCCATTGCCGCTACCATTAAGCCGATTACTTCCATACACTGAACCACCGAAGGGCGCGGAATGGAATGAAGAACCCGGCAGGAATTTAGAAGCTTTGATAACCTGGACTCCGTCAGGTGAATTTTCAATTCTACAGAATCTATCAGAGTCCCTAGAAAGGAAACGCTTGTGAGAGGGGATAGAGAACTCTTTTCCTCGTTCACTTTCCACCCATGCGACCACAGAAATGCCAGGACTACGTCCGAATGAGACTTGGGAATTTGGAAGTTTGACGCCTGTATCAGGATGTCGTCTAAATAAGGGGCTACTGCTATGCCCCGCAGCCTTAGGACCGCCATAAGCGACCCTAGAACCTTTGTAAAGATTCTTGGGGCTGTAGCTAATCCCAAGGGAAGAGCTACAACTGGTAATGCCTGTCTTGAAAGGCAAACCTGAGAAACCGATGATGATCTTTGTGTATCGGAATGTGAAGATAAGCATCCTTTAGAATGCCTCTCTCTTTATCTGGTGTGCAGATAATTGTGAAAGGTGAAATCTCCCTTTTGGGGGGGAAGCTTTGAAGTCCAGAAGATATCCCTGGGATATAATTTCCAACGCCCAGGGATCCTGAACATCTCTTGCCCACGCCTGGGCAAAGAGTGAAAGTCTGCCCCCTACTAGATCCGTTCCCGGATAGAGGGCCATTCCTTCATGCTGTCTTAGAGGCAGCAGCAGGCTTTTTTACCTGCTTACCTTTTTTCCAGGTCAGGTTTGGTCTCCAGACCGTCTTGGATTGAGCAAAAGTTCCCTCTTGTTTATTATTAGAGGAAGTTGATGCCGCACCTGCCTTGAAGTTTTGAAAGGCACGAAAATTAGACTGTTTGGCCCTAGATTTGGACCTGTCCTGAGGAAGGGCATGACCTTTTCCTCCAGTGATATCAGCAATAATCTCCTTCAACCAGGCCCGAATAGGGTCTGCCCCTTGAAGGGAATGTTAAGTAGCTTAGATTTTGAAGTCACGTCAGCTGACCATGATCTAAGCCATAGCGCTCTGCGCGCCTGTATAGCAAAACCAGAATTCTTAGCCGTTAGTTTAGTCAAATGAACAATGGCATCAGAATAAAAGAATTGGCTAGCTTAAGTGTTCTAAGTTTGCCAAGTATGTCATCCAATGGAGTCGCTACCTGTAAAGCCTCTTCCAGAGACTCAAACCAGTACGCCGCAGCAGCAGTGACAGGGGCAATGCATGCAAGGGGCTGTAGGATAAAACCTTGTTGAATAAATATTTTCTTAAGGTAACCTCTAATTATTTATCCATTGGATCTAAAAGAAGCACAACTGTCCTCGACAGGGATAGTAGTACGCTTTACTAGAGTAGAAACTGCTCCCTCCACCTTAGGGACTGTCTGCCATAAGTCCCGTGTGGTGGCGTCTATTGGAAACATTTTTCTAAAAATAGGAGGGGAAGAGAACGGCACCTGGTCTATCCCATTCCTTATTAATAATTTCTGTAAACCTTTTAGGTATTTGGAAAAACATCAGTACACACCGGCACTGCAAAGTATTTATCCAGTCTACACAATTTCTCTGGCACTGCAATGGTATCACAGTCATTCAGAGCAGCTAAAACCTCCCTAAGCAACACGCGGAGGTGTTCAAGCTTAAATTTAAATGTAGAAATATTAGAATCAGGTATCTTTCCTGAGTCATTAACATCACCCACTGACTGAAGCTCTCTTTCCTCAGCTTCTGCATATTGTGAGGCAGTATCAGACATGGTTCTTAAAGCGTCAGTATGCTCTGCATTTTGTCTCACCCCAGAGCTATCTCACTTTCCTCTAAGTTCAGGTAGTCTGGCTAATACCGCTGACAGTGTATTATCCATGACTGCCGCCATGTCTTGTAAAGTAAACGCTATGGGCGCCCTAGATGTACTTGGCGCCATTTGAGCGTGAGTCCCTTAAGCGGGAGTCAAAGGGTCTGACACGTGGGGAAAGTTAGTCGGCATAACTTCCCCCTCGTCAGATTCCTCTGGTGATAAATTTTTTAAAGACAGAAAATTATCTTTATTGCATAAAATGAAATCAGTACATTTGGTACACATTCTAAGGGGGGTTCCACTATGGCTTTTAAACATAATAAACAAGGAGTTTCTTCTATGTCAGACATGTTTATACAGAATAGCAATGAGACTAGCAAGCTTGGAAAACACTTTAAATCAAGTTAACAAGCAAATATAAAAAACGGTACTGTGCCTTTAAGAGAAACAAATTTTGTCAGAATTTGAAAAACAGTGAAAAAATGCAGTAAATCAAACGAAATTTTTACAGTGTGTATAATAGGCTAACAGAGCATTGCACCCACTTGCAAATGGATGATTAACCCCTTAGTTCAAAAAACGGATAAAAAAAACGAAATAGATGTTTTTTAACAGTCACAACCAACTGCCACAGCAAGCTGTGGCCCTACCTTCCCCAATAAACGACTTTGGAAAGCCTTTGGGCCCTTTAGAGATGTCCTATAGCATTCAGAGGGCCTTTGAGGGAAGCTGGATGTCACAGTTTGTAATTTTAACTGCACCAACTGTAACTTTTATACTACAACAGTGGAAATTTTCTAGTCAAAATTTAAGCCAGCCATGTGGAAAAAACTAGGCCCCAATAAAGTTTTATCACCAAAGTATATATAAAAACGATTAAACATGCCAGCAAACGTTTTATATTGCAATATCATAAGGGTATTACCCCTGGGAGTAAGCATGATACCAGTCGTTATTAAATCACTGTATTCAGACTTAATTTACATTAATCCGGTATCAGCAGCATTTTCTAGTGTTTTCCATTTCTAGAAAAAAATATAACTGCACATACCTGATAGCAGAATAAACTGCACGCCATTCTCTCGCTGAAGTTACCTCATCTGTGTAATCCCCTCAGACATATGTGAGAACAGCAATGGATCTTAGTTACAAGCTGCTAAGATCATAGAAACCTCAGGCAGATTCTTCTTCTATTTACTGCCTGAGATAAAATAGCACAACTCCGGTACTATTTAAAAATAACAAACTTTTGATTGAAGAAAATAAACTAGCTATATTTAACCACTCTCTCCTACAACGTCCTTGCTTGTTGAGAGTTGCAAGAGAATGACTGGCTATGACAGTTAGGGGAGGAGCTATATTACAGCTCTGCTGTGGGTGTCCTCTTGCAACTTCCTGTTGGGAATGAGAATATCCCACAAGTAATGGATGATCCGTGGACTGGATACACCTTACAAGAGAAATACGCTGCAATTAGTAGATATCTGGAGACTTTGTAATCCAGATGGCAAAGAATACACCTGTGCCTCTAGAGCGGTCCAAGTCCTTTCTAGGATAGACCTGTTCTTAATATCAAACTCTTTAGCTCCCAAGGTCACCAAGGATAAAATCCATAGTGTAATTATTTCGGATCATGCTCCAATTTAAATATCTCTACTTGAAGGCTTTCGTTGTAGCAATAGGAACACAATGCGTTTTCCGTATTACCTATACTCGTCTGAGAACTTTCAAAAATATCTGATACACTCATGGAACGACTATTGCACAGATAATATAAACCATCTTAGGGACCCAGGAATATTCTGGGGAGCGGCTAAGATGGTATTAGCATGTAATGTAATAGCCTATGACGCTAACTTGCGTAAAAAGTTGCAGCTGAAACTCCAACTTCAAGAGAAAGTTATTGCGGCCTACCATTCTTTTTTTTTTTTTTTTGTTAAATCTGTTTATTAAGGCAATTCTTAACACAACAGATACAGAAAACTTTAGTAGGGTACAGTTAGGTGAATCTATACATTTTACACAGTAAGCAGCATAAAGTAAATTAAGTATCCTACTTTTGTATGACTGCCAGACCTCCCTTGACATCTAGCTTATATAATACAACCTCATTTTCTATATTAAAAGAAAAAAAATGCAAACAGTGTCAAGCATCAAATGATCAACAGCACAATTTTCAAACTTTATAAAAACCTGATTGAACAATAGAGCGGTAGCAAGAGAAAAGATTCTAAGGAGAAAAAAGAAAAAGAAAGGGCAAAGACTAGAGAATAGAGGGAGGGTAAAGGGGGAAGGGAACAGTGGGGGGCTGGGGGGAGGGTCTAGCAGCAGGTCTAACCACACTTTCAGGTAGTAGCCAACGTGTATTGTGGGAGTGTGTCCCATATGGACCAAATGTCAGCATGTAAGTCAATAAGCCCTCTATTCAAGTATACCGCTTCCTCTATTGTTCTTATTGTAGAGAGTATCTCAAGTACTTTCCCCAAATGGGGCGCACTGGGTTGTTTCCAGTGTCTTGCAATAGCGAGCTTGATGGCCATCAATAAATAAACAAAGAGGTGTTTTAGTGACTTGGGGAGTTTGGGAATGTTTAGGTGAAGTATATAGGTCTCTGGGCCCTTATCTGTCGGGAGAGCGAGGAGTCCGCCTAGGTCAAGGACCTTGGTCCACAGTTTCTGAATTTCTGGGGAACCCCACCAAATGTGTATGTCATCCCTCCTTTGGTTACAACCTCTCCAGCACCTGTCAGAGGCAGCAGTCAGGAATCTACTTAGCCGGCTAGGCACCCAGTGCCACCTCATCAGGAGTTTGTAAAAAAGTTTGAAAAAAGTTACACTGTGTATTGCCTGTCTAGTATGTGAGATGGCTCTTGTCCACTCTTGGCTGTCAAAAACCTGGCCTAGATCTCTCTCCCAGGCCAGAATATTATGTTTCTTCTGGAGTGTAGGGAGGTCCTGGAGACATTGGTACTTGAACCGTCAATGGGCGATGTCCCTGCAGTCCCATTTGGTACCTAGTTTCCCATAGTGTGGGTTCTTTTGGGGAAGATTTAAAGAAATTCCAGCTATGTAACAATGACTTAACACGTGTTACCTCAAAGTGCAGTCTACGTGGGATTTAGTATTGTGTTACAAGATTGGATCCTGTCGCCCAAACACCATCTAAAAACATATCCCTGACAGTTTCCATGGGGACAGTAGACCAAGCCTGGACCAAGCCTGGACAATTGAATCTTGGAGCCCCCTAAGGAGCCCCCGGATACTATGGGCAGGGGATGGATGGGGGGCCACTCTAAAGGAGTGGCGTAGTTTGTGCCAGAGACCAAGGCAATGTCTAATGATAGGGTTGGGAGTGAGAGAGTGGTTTACAGTGCTGCGGAATCCATACCAAGTCTCGGAGTAGTACATTGTGAGGTAAAGAGGCCTGCTCTATTTCATACCATCTAGGGTATTCCTCATTAGGACCACAGCTCGATATGTGGGTTAACATGGCAGCCTCATAGTACATTTTAAGATTGGGGAGGCCAAGACCTCCTTTGTCTATCGGGGCCTGTAAAATCTTCCTTGCTACTCTAGGGTGAGTGTCAGCCCAAACATATCTATTGAGGAGCGACTGGAAACTGTCTAAATAGGTATTGGGGAGGCGGAGGGGGAGGCATCTAAATAAGTATGTGAGTTTTGGTAGGATCATCATTTTGAAGGCAGAGATCCTGCCCATCCAAGAAATCTTCCTATATCTAGGGAGCTGAAGCATCTGTCTGAGATCCCGGAGAAAGTGGTCATAGTTAGTTGACATCACATTCTTAAAGTCATGTGACAAGAAAACACCAAGGTGGCGTAACCCCTTAAGATTTAATTTAAAGTTGTGGGTCACCTGGAGGGCTTGTAGTTGGGCCATAAGGATATGGATCGGGTAAGCCTCTGTTTTAGACACGTTTAACTTGTAAAACAACATCCTACCAAAGAGGTCAAATAGGTTTAAAAGGTGTTGGAGCGATCGGTCTGGGTCTGAAAGGAAAACCGTGAGATCATCTGCAAATAGACTAAGTTTCTGGTAGGTCCCCTGAATGTACATACCCTTGATGTCCCTGTTAGTGCGGATAGCCTCAGCAAGTTGTTCTATAGCCAGGACAAAAAGAAGGGGGGACATCGGGCATCCCTGCCTGGTACCATTTCTGAGGGCAAAGAGCTCAGAACAGAACCCTAAACCCCTCACCCTGGCTGTAGGTTTAGAATATAAGGCACCCACAGCTTTGCAGAAGATCTCAGGTAAGCCAGCGGTTTTTAGTACTGCAATCAAGTACTCCCAACGCACCGTGTCAAACGCCTTCTCGGCATCGAACGACAGGGTGAGAAGGGGTCTCCCTGCCCTGTCCGCCTCAGCAAACACGTTAAGAAGGCGGTGTGTACTGTCCGTACCCTGTCGATTAAGAACAAATCCCACCTGATCCTTATGTATGAGTTTGGGCAATAATTGCGTGACTAAATGTGATATATAAAAAAAGGATATCAAGTGGGTAATCCTCAGTTCCTCAAAAAAGAAGAAAAACAGAACATAGAGTAGTATTGTTTGATTATTAACAATTATAACGGCATGTGCAAATGTCTACTCACATATGCCTGAGCTATCACCAGCTCAGGTATAACGGCAGTCATAAGTACAAAGCTGTCAGGATCAGCTGAGTTGATATCTGGATGTTCGTTCACACACTCCCGGATCTCCGAGGAAAAAAAATAAGATAATAGTGTGATAGTGTTTATACATCTAAAATTCCAGTATCAATATTTGGAATATTACTCACACTTTGTGGGAGCTGATATCAAGCTCCACTTTCAGCACAGACCCAAATTATTAGACTATCAGGTAAAGCCTTAACTAACCAAACTGGAACCACTTCCAATCAAGATATTTTTAATATAAAATATATAAAATTGTTAAAAACAAAAAATACAATCTGGAAATAGTGGTCAATCGGGTTTACAGTGCAAAATAGTTACCATTTACAAGTTACACTCTGTTATTTTAGTAGGATGGCAACGGATTGCAACAGTGTATCCGTATTGTAGCCAAAGTCCTTACAGCATAACACCCTTCACTATGACGTATTTCTCAGATGCGTAAGCTCAGTCTCGACGTACGTTTTGCCACGCCCCTGTGGCTTTTTTAAGAGCATTCCTGAAGCACTCTTGAAAAAGCCACAGGGGTGTGGCGAAACGTATGTCGAGACTGAGCTTACGCATCTGAGAAATACGTCATAGTGAAGGGTGTTATGCTGTAAGGACTTTGGCTACAATACGGATATACTGTTGCAATCCGTTGCCATCCTACTAAAATAAAAGAGTGTAACTTGTAAATGGTAACTACTTTGCACTGTAAACCCGAATGACCACTATTTCCAGATTGTATTTATTTGTTTTTAACAAGAGCAAGTGACTATCCTAGCCAAACGCAGTCTGTCCAGAGTCCAGGGGTCAGAGAACAGATAGTCTATGCGGGAATATGAATGATGTGCATTAGAATAAAATGTGTAATCCCTCTCTGTTGTATAGAGACATCTCCAAATGTCAAAGAAATTGTGTCTCATAAGCAAATTTCATAAGCAAATTTTGAAATCTTGATGGGAGGCTTGCTGTTCTATCTGGGTCTCTATCCTTGTGTGTGCGCCTGTCTACGATGTGATCCCAAGTGGCATTGAAGTCCCCCCCTAGAAGTACGGATCCTCATTTTAACTGGTTCACCCTCTCTAACAGCCTCCCCAAGAATGAGGATCGGCGTGTGTTTGGGGCGTAGACATTGACAGGGGTGAACATGGAGTCATTCAAGGAACATACAATGATCAGAAATCTGCCCTCAGGGTCTCTTTCTACCGTGATGGGGGTGTATTTGACATCCTGTCTTATGAAAATAGCTACTCCCCTTTTTTTATTAGTGAACGAGGCAGTCTCGCATACTGGGTATAATGTAGATCTGAGTGTGTGAGGGGATAAGTCAGTCCAGTGCGTCTCTTGGATGAAGGCAATCCCTATTTTGTGTTTTTTGAGTTGTCTTACCAGCAGGTTCCGTTTCGTAGGCGTATTTAACCCCTTGGCATTTAGGGTGGAGAATGTCAGCTCAGCGGCCTACCATTCTTATTGTACAAGGTCCACAGCTATAACCTGAGAAATATACCATGCAAGTAAGGAAGAATTAGACGCTCACTTAAAACAGCAAGCAGTGAGCACCCTATTAAAAACAGATAGTCAATATTATAGGTTCGGAAATAGGTCAGGGAAGTTTCTCGCATTTCTGATCAAGAAACGGACAACAGGGGAAAATATAGCGGCCATTAGGTATAAAAACACTATACTTAAATCACCAGATACTATCGCTTCCGCATTTGCAGAATATTATACAGAGTTATATTCTAAACAAACAGAATCGTCCACATCCTCTTCTCTGAACTTCTGGACAAATGTAACACTCCCTTAAGTTACTCAAGAACAATTAGAAATCTTAAACGCTCCTATCTCGAAGGAAGAAACTGAGAAGATTATTGCCACATTAGCAAATGGTAAAGTAGCGGGCCCTGATGAGCTCCCCATCGAATTTTATAAACTACTTAAAACACAGGTCTCACCCGTACTTTCTAGTTTATATCAGGGACTCTCGCTTGAAGGTACTTGTCCAGAGCAAAGATTTACCAATGCTTTCATCTCTTTAATTCCAAAAGTAGGGAAAGATCAGGCTCTGCCCGAGTCTTATAGACCTATATCTTTACTCAATTCAGATTATAAAATATTCATGAAGGGGGGCGTGTCCGAGCAGCGACTCTGAATAGTCGCACCTTCTTAGAGCTCCAGCTGAATTTTCAATAAACCACTGATATTGGAATCATTCCACAATGAACAACCTTTGCAACAACCCTGTGTTACACAGATAGTTGGAGATTTACTATTTATCATAATATTTACTGTGTTAGTGACGCTGGAACTCAAGATCAGACGAGATAGGCCTGGAGAGATGGCTCATGACAGGCAGCGCTACCCCCTCAGGAAACTGAGGTAATTTGCCTACAACAGACTTAACGGCAACATCATCTCAATTATTAATAGTCTTGCTGACATACATTACCAAATACTATTCAGAGTAGAGGGGTAATCTTGAAATAAAAGCAACACGTAACTGCGCAACAAAAATGGTGACTGAGGGAATGGGCAGCATACACGCCAGCATAGATGGATGCATGGAACGGCTTGAGGCACGTCTGCTATCTCTTTTAAATAGAGCTTCGGGGGGGCCCCGGTGGGGACACGGATATCAAGTTGACCTATCCCCTGTCTGATGGCACTTTTCTGAGTGGTCACTATGAGGTGTGTATCCCGCGGCTGGACTCTTGCACAATGTATGCTTCGTCGCACTCACCCTACAGGCGGCTTGGTTCGGGTGATGCCGGGCTTGGCCGCTTCATCTTTGACAGAGGAGGATGCATCCCGATCACAGGAGAGGGCTGAAAATACTGAAAAGGGAGATATACTTTGAGCTAGTATATAGAAGGCTCAAAACAAGTGTGTTGACTCCACAAAAAAACAAAAAAAAGATAAAAGAAGTTCAGTGTGGGTTGTATTGTTTTTCTGTACTTTGTTTCTTCTCCCTATCCCCTACTTAAGCATCATAATATTAGATAATAGTACTGGGCTCATCTACTTTGCATGACTGATCTAATTGACTGGACACTAATGATTAATTTTTTTAATTTTTTATTTATACTATTAATTATTTTCCTATGTAAAAACAAGGGATATATGGTCTACAGGGACATATAGTAACATAGACATATTTGCCCCTATCTATCATATAGATGCCTAGATATACATACCCCGAAAGGGGATTGACATTGTGGTCTGCGCCTCTGCGGCCGGGACCGCAAAGGAGAATTGTATTTCAATATCGGCACTACACCTTAATACCTGTTCCTAGCAATAGTCTATCTCCACTGTTTCTCCCATACATAAATTCCCACATATATCACTCAAATAATCAGATGTCTCACTCGATATCAGATTTTAACATCCAACTCTCACCATATAGAAAAGAGTAAAAAACTCCCTTTTTATCGCAAATTAGACACATGAGTTAAGGAGGTTAGACTTCTTAATAAATATTCAGACCCTAACTATTTATAAGCATAAAAGGATAGCTAAACTCAGCAAGCCCTATCTTTAACATAACCCTCAGAAGTCACCTAAAGGTTACTTAAGTTATGTTGCTTTTCATAATGCTTAGCATTATATGTTACAAAAAGTCTGTTCTAGGCCATCGCATCTTGTTCATTTAAATGCATGTATATTATTGGAACTAGCTTTCTTTTTCTAGATGCAAAGTTTAAATGTTTGTTCTTTGCTTATTTGTTTTTTCACTTTTGTTTTTTCATCTTTGTTTCAAACATAACCCCCTGGACTTGATCTCATCCAACCTTACAGGTCCAAGAGTGACCTAATATTTTGTAATAAGGGGGATAAGAAAAAAAAGAGGACTACAACTTCTCATTAATATCTCAGAGTATATAATGATTTGATTTATTGCTTATCATTTGAAAAGTGTGTATGTATACTGTTTATTTCTTCTTTGACCTCAATAAAAAATTAAAATATATAAAAAAAAAAAAAATATTCATGAAAATCCTGGCAGAGCATTTAAAAAATATACTCCCTAGCCTCATCCACCTAGATAAAAACGGTTTTATGAGTGGTAGGACTTCAGTGACAAATATAAGACAAGTGTTACACGCAATGGCTCACTTTTGGTTATGCTCAAAAGAGAATAGGGGAGCGGCTCTATCGGAGGCCTTAATGCTGTCCCTGGATGCAGAGAAGGCCTTCGATAGAGTTGAGTGGGATTATTTGTTTTCCACACTACAACGCTTTGGAATTAATGGTAGTTTTCTATCATCAATTTGTAATGTCTATCACAAACCTATGGCGCATATTTTGGTTAACTGGGTTTTTTCCACTACGATATTTCTTCATAGAGGAACTAGACAAGGCTGTCCAATCTCGCCACTCCTTTTTAATATGGCTTTGGAGCCCCTTGCTATAAAACTGTGTTCTATTTTCCCATGTCTAAATATCAATGGGGAGGCAATTTTTTGTTGAAAATCCTGCTTTGCATATTTCTGAAATCTTACAATTAATATCAGACTTTGGGAGTTTATCAGGCTATAGAATTAATACGGTCAAGTCAGAGATTCTGTGGCTGCTTAAAGCTAATAACAACACTTTTAAATATCCTTTTTAAAGAAGTTATCTCTTCATTTACCTATTTGGGTATCAGAATATCAAATAATCCTAACTTAATATACAAACTAAATATAATAAGACAATGTCTGTAATTAACCTCACTTCTGGAACATTGGAAAAATCATCCCCTTTCATTAGCAGGTTAGGTGGCTTTGATAAAAATGGTTGTTTTTCCTAAACTTCCATATCCTCTACTTATGCTCCCTTGTCTTATCATTAAAAAAGATCTAAACCTCTTAAATAAAGCAATATTGTTGTTTCTTTGGAAGGGAAAGAAACCTGAATTGCTCTTAGGAAATTATATGCTTGTTATACAAGTGGAGGCTTAGGATTACCCAATCTTAAAATATAAAATTGGGCTGCCCTGGCACAAATAGTTATAGATTGGCAATTAAATACATATGATTTTTGCAAAAAGACTCTTGAAGAAGCAACTCTGGGAGAATGGAAACTAACATCTCTGCCTTTTATCTCTCTTAAGGATATCCCAAAACAGGTACTCTTGCATATACTCTATGGGGATGCTCTTCGAGGTTGGCACCTAATTCATAAATTTAAAATAGTACCCCCAATATAAAAGTGGTACCTTGCATTTGAATCCTCAGTGTGCAGCAGACAATCGCATGAAGAGAACCTCCACGTTGCATCGATGGACCTCCGCCTTGGACCTCCGCCTCCTCACATCGACCACTCTGCTTCCGCAGGGATGAAGAAGATGCCCGTCTCTCGATGGATGAAGATGGAGCCACCTAATTGAAGATGGAGCCGCTGGGATGAAGATCGTTCAAGCCGGACTTCAGCAACTGTGAGTACCTAAAGAGGGGTTAGTTTTAGTTTTTTTTGGGGTGGGTTTTTTTAAGATTAGGGCTATTGGGCAATCTTAAAAGAGCTGAATGCCCTTTTAAGGGCAGTAAAAGAGCTAAATGCCCTTTTAAGGGCAAAGCCCATAAAAATTCCCTTTTCAGGGCAATGGGTAGATTAGGTTTTTTTAGTTAGGTTTTTTATTTTGTGGGTTTGGGGGGTGGGGGTTTGTAATGTTAGGGGATGTTTGATTTTATTTTGTAGCAAAAAAGCTGATTTATTTAGGGCAATTCCCTAACTATTGGTGATTTATTATAGATTAGGGTTCTTTTATTTTGGGGTAGTTTTATTTTATTTTTAAACGGGGTAATAAAATAGGAATAATTTTTATTTGTTATTTTGTATAATTTTTCTTTTCTTTTTGGGGTGTTTTTTTTTAGAATAGTCATTTTTTTATTTTTAATGGGCAGCAAAAGAGCTGAATGCCCTTTTAAAGGCAATGCCCATATAAAATGCCCTTTTCAGGGCAATGGGTTGATTAGGTTTAACTTTATTTTTATTTTGTGGGTTTTGGGTGTTGGGTTTTGTATACTGTTAGGGGGTGCTTGTTTTTCTTTTATAGCAAAAAAAGCTGATTTATTTAGGGCAATTTCTTTTAAGGGCCCTTGGTAGTTTACTATAGATTAGGGTTATTTTATTTTGGGGTGTTTTTTTTTTTTGGGGTTATTAGATTAGGAATCATTTTTATTGTTTTGGATAATTTCGTTTGTTATTTTTTGTAATGGTAGTTTTTTATTTTTTGTAATTTTAGTGTTTTTTATTTTTTGCAATGGTAGTTTTTTTTATTTTTGTAATGTTCGTTATTTTTTGTGTTAGGTTTTAGTGTAAGGCAGCTTAGGTTTTACTTTTATTTCACAGGTAAGTTTGTATTTATTTTAACTAGGTAGTTAGTAAAAAATAGTTAATAACTATTTACTAACTAGTCTACCTAGTTAAAATAAATACAAACTTACCTGTGAAATAAAAACCTAAGCTAGCTACAATATAACTATTAGTTATATTGTAGCTAGCTTAGGTTTTATTTCACATGTAAGTTTGTATTTATTTTAACTAGGTAGACTAGTTAGTAAATAGTTATTAAATATTTTTTACTAACTACCTAGTTAAAATAAATACAAACTTACCTGTGAAAAAAAGTAAAACCTAAGCTGCCTTACACTAAAACCTAACAAAAAAAATATGAACATTACAACTTTAATTTAGGTCTATTTCAATTATGTTAAAGTTAGGGGGTGTTAGAGTTAAGTTTAAGGTTAGGTTACGGGCTAATATAGTTGGTTGTTGTGATGTGGAGGCCGGTGGTTTAGGGGTTAATAGGTTTAGGTAGTATTGGCGATGTGTGTGGGGGGGTGTGCGGTTTAGGGGTTTATAGGTTTAGTTAGTGTTGGCGATGTCGGTTAATACTTTATTTAGTAATTTAGTTTAGGGGTAAATAGGTTTAGTAAATGTTGGCAATGTGGAGGTGTGTGAGGTTCAGGGGTTAATAGGTTCAGTTCATGTCGGCGATGTTTCAGAACGGCAGTTTTGGGGTTAATAGGTTTAGTTAGTGTCTGTGATGTTTCGGAATGGCGTTTTAGGGGTTAATAGGCTTAGTTAGTGTCGGTGAATGACGGTTTAGGGGTTAATAGCTTTATTTAGTGATTTAGTTAGTGTCGGCGATGTTGGGGAACTGCGGTTTAGGGGTTAATAGTTTAAGTTAGTGTTGGAAATGTGGTGGTGTGTGGTTTAGGGGTTAATAGGTTTAGGTAGTGTTGTCGATGGGGGTCCGTTTTAAGGGTTAATAGTTTTAGATTATGTTGGTGATGTTTTGGAATGGCGGTTTTGGGGTTAATAGGTTTGGTTAGTGTTGGCGATGTTTCGGAACTGTGTTTTAGGGGTTTATAGTTTTAGTTAGTGTCGACAAGGTCGGGGAACCGCGGTTTAGGGGTTTATAGCTTTATTCAATGATTTAGACTTAGAGTTAGTGTCTGCGATGTGCGGTTTACATTAGGGACAATTAAAAATTCTGAATATGAATAATGGTCCGAAAATTCGGAAACTAATTTATTCATTTCCGAAATTTTTCGGGATGTGCCAATTCAAGCAATACGAATGCATCTGAATCTTCCAAAATTCAGCCGAAAAACTAATTCTCACGAAACGCACATGTCTAAAACTTATAGGTCACAGAATAGGCTCCCAAAGCAATATAAAAACTAAGATTTTCATGCTAAACATACTGCAATAAAATAAAAATGTTTCTGCACACAAAGGTTAAAGTTTAATCAAATATTTTTTAACCGCATTAAAAAAAAAAGGGTGAAACAAACTTAAATTAAATGTTTTTTTCCCCAATGCAGCTGGCCTATAATGTAACTACAAATAGTCATACTACTATGGCCCACTGCTATGTTATTAATTAACTTAAAGGGACATTCCGGTCAAAATTTAAATACACATAGATGAATTACATCTTTAAATAGAAACATATTTGCAATATACATGAATGTTATCACTGTTTTAGTGTTAACATTTTTCTCTGCATGTGCATGTGAAGCATAACTCAAGGAAAAACACAATTTCTTTTACAAGATATGACGAGTCCACAGATTTCATCCTTACTTATGGGATATCGCCTCCTGGTCAGCAGGAGGAGGCAAAGAGCTCCACAGCAGAGCTGCATAAATAGCTCATCCCTTCCCCCCCAACCCAGTCATTCTCTTTGCCTGTGTTAGTAGATAGGAGCTGGCAAAGTGAGGTGTTAGTTTAGTTTCTTCAATCAAGAGTTTATTATTTTTTAAGTAGTGCCTTTGAGTGCTACTTTGTGCTGGGGTGTAGCCTAGACCAGATCAATCTCTTCAGTTAAAGAAAAAGAGAAGTATCTGGTGGCTTTAAGGCAATAGGAACAGGTGGGACATAATTCTCACTGTGCCTCCTGTACATGCTCCTGCCCTACTACAGATTGCCTAAGCACTTTTATCTTAGGCTTATCTTTGTTCCACACGGCTATTGGAGGAAGAAATACCTCTGGAAACCTGCTGGACTACCATGCTGTCGCTCAGCACTTAAAGGGACAGTATACACTCATTTTCATATAACTGCATGTAATAGACACTACTATAAAGAATAAGATGCACAGATATTGATATAAAATGTTATTTATAAATAAGCAAAACTATACATTTAAAAAAAAACAAAAAAAAATCTTTATGGGCTATATAAATAGATCATCTACAAAACATTTATGCAAAGAAAAAATGAGTGTATAATGTCCCTTTAATGTAAGTGCTAACTTTTATTATTTCTGAGGACGGTGTCTTTTCTCAGAAGTCAGTGAGCACTACCTTTTTTTGTTCCCAAAAGTGTAAGATGGTCTCTTACTATGGGCTCTTATTAATTTTACGCTTTTTACTTGTGAATCACAGGGGTATGCGTGGGACTGCAGTGTTCAGGTTTTTTATATGCTACCGGTGCCTGTACTAAAGATGGCGACCGGGAGATTGATTAGAGACTGGTAGTTACAGATCTATACTGCACTGTAAAGAGTCACAATGTGTCTGGGTCTTTATGCTTACTCCCGGTGCCTGTCCTACAGCATGGCGACCGGGAGATTGTATGTACCTTGCGTATCGCAGAGGTATCCAGGATGCAGGGTACTCAGCTTGTTATTCTTGCTCCCGGTGCCTGTACTAAAGCATGGCGACCGGTAGTTTATATGGGGCCTTGTAAGGTTTTCTGATGTTTTAAGTAGTGTCTATCGTTAGATCATAGACTGCTTGTGACATTTGGTGTTTTTTTACTAAAAAGTACACTGTCTGGGGTTCGACGGCTTTTTCTCTATAGCCGCTCGGGAGTTATTAATTGCTATGCCCACGAGGGGCGGGGCTACGGAACAGCTCCATTTTACATCTAAGGTTGCCGATCGGGAATGTTTACCGGTTACGCCCACGATGGGCGGAGATTGGCGATGCTACGTCTCTCTATAAACAATTGCGCGCCTTTTTTGTTTATCACTAATATGATTCTTTCAGAGCAGGATACAAAGGTTTCTCTGTGTGGTCACTGCATTTACGTTACCGTTACAAAATTTTTGCATGTACAGATAGCTTGCAGAGTTTAGCAATGCTGTAATAAAGTGACTTAGATTAATAGAGTCCCATCAACATTAGACCTTACACTAACTCCATTTACTGTCAGTACTACAAATGACGGTACTTTTCCTCATTTAAAGTGACAAGGCTCATAGGGGCATAACTATACTGTTCTTTTGGTGCATGACAGAGACAGTTCAGTTGTCGATTGTGTTCCTTCTTTTCATGATGTCTAAAATCATCTAGAGGGTCAGTGTGCTGTAGCTTGTGTTAAAATTAATCAAGTGCACCCATGAAATAAGGTTTCTGATCCGCAGGCAGTGCCCTGCGGTTCCTTACCATTTCTTATGAATTGTGTCAAGACATATTTGCTTTAGGTTAAGTGCAATGTCTATTCCCAGCAAGGTCGGGCATGGTTACAACTTGAATATTTTCTGACACAGAAATAAAGTGCATTTAATCTTGCTTTGTAATAAAACATTAAATTCTTTTTAAAGCAGGAAAAACTCTAGTGGTGGATAGCTAAGCCACCTAGCAGTCAGAGGGTGGGGTATTTTCCCTGCAGCTGCTGATTTTCACCTTCACAAGGTGTTCCAAGGTTGTAGCTTGCCGCCATTCTACCCTGAATACACCAGATTCCTATAGCGGATGTTTTCAGGCTACTATACCCAACAGAGATAGTTATACCTTTAAGGACCCTAGGATTTAAGAATTGGAGGGTTCCTTAAGCAGCGTTATGTTCATCAGGGGTTGTTTTTTACAACCGGCGGTCTGCATGGTCGTGATTACGACTACGACTGCTTTTGATTTGATTTCCTAGATGACTCTCTTGAGAATGAGACTTCTTTGGGAGCCGGACAGATAGCTCAGCATGCTAATACACTGTGGCTGCGCTCTGTAGCAATCCGAGGGTTGCAGGTTCTATCAACGGCAAAATGTGCAGCATCTTGAGACCCTTACGGGTGATTAGCTGCGTTTTATTCGTGGCTAAGGGTTCAGGATTTACATCTTAGCGCAGAGCCTTATGGTTAAAATATTAGTCTACGGCTGTGTCATCTAATTCTAAGCTTTTGGCTATTCCTCACAAGGGGAAGACCCTGTTCGGGCCTGTCTTGAGCGAAATTATTCTGACTTCACGGGAGGTATGGAATTATCCCTCCTTCAGGATCAGAAATCAAAGTAGAGGGGGCGACAGAGGTATTTTCGTGCCTTTTTCGAAATTTCAAGGGAGTCCCCTCTTCCTCTTCCGCTAAACAGGAAGGGAATTTTGCACAAGCCAAGTCCGTCTAGAGACACAACCAGGCTTGGAACAAGGGTAAGCAACCCAAGAAGCCTGCTGCTGCTCCCAAGACAGCATGGAGGGGCGGCCCCTGATCGGGGACCGTATCTAGTAGGGGGCAGACTTTCTCTCTTTGTTCAGGCTTGGATAAGAGACGTTTAGGAGCCCTGGACACTGGAAATCGTGTCTCAAGGGTATCAGCTAGAGTTCAAAAATTCCTTCCCAAGGGGAAGGTTTCTTCTTTCATGATTATCTGTAGACCAGATAAAAAGAGAGGCGTTCTTACGTTGTGAAAAAGACCTCTCCACTATGGGAGTAATTTGTCCCATTCCAAAACGGGAACAGAGGCAAGGGTTTTACTCAAACCTTTTTGTGGTTCCCAAAAAAGAGGGAACGTTCCGTCCCATTTCTAAACAAGTTTTCTCAGAGTCCCATCCTTCAAGATGGAGACTATTTGGACAATTCTCCCTTTAATCCAGGAGGGTCAATATATGACTACCGTGGACTTAAAGGATACATATCTTCATATTCCTATCCACAAGGATCATCACCAGTTCCTAAGGTTTGCCTACCTGGACAAACATTTTCAGTTCATGGCTCTTCCTTTCGGGCTGGCCACGGCACCCAGGATCTTCACAAAGGTTCTAGGGTCTCTGCTAGTGGTTCTCAGGCTGCGGGGCATTGCTGTGGTGCCTTATCTGGACGATATTCTGATCCAGGCGTCGTCTTATCAGCTGACAAAGTCTCATACCGACATTGTTCTATCCTTTCTAAGAACTCACGGGTGGAAGGTGAATCTAGAAAAGAATTCACTAATTCCACAGACAAGGGTTCCCTTCCTGGGAACTCTAATAGACTCTGTATCCATGAAAATCTTTTTGACAGAGGTCAGAAAGCTAAAGATTCTGAATACATGCCGATCCCTTCAGTCCAATCCTCGGCCATCAGTGGCTCAGTGCATGGAGGTAATTGGATTGATGGTGGCGGCAATGGACATCATTCCGTTTGCTCATTTTCATCTCAGACCTCTACAACAGAGCATGCTCAGACAGTGGAATGGAGATTATGCAAATGTGTCTCCTCAGATAGATCTGAATCAGGAGACAAGAGACTCTCTTCTTTGGTGGTTGTCGCTGGATCATCTATCCCAAGGGACGTGTCTGCAGGCCTTCATGGGTGATAGTGACAACGGACGCCAGTCTACTAGGATGGGGTGCAGTCTGGAATTCCCTGAAGGCTCAGGGTGTATGGACTCAGTTGGAATTTCTTCTTCCAATCAATATTCTAGAATTGAGAGCAATATTCAATGCGCTTCAGGCTTGGCCTCAGTTGGCGTCGGCCAAATTCATCCTATTTTAGACAGACAACATCACAACTGTGGCTTACATCAATCATCAGGGAGGAACAATGAGTTCCTTAGTGATGACAGAAGTATCCAAGATAATTCGGTGGGCAGAGGCTCACTCTTGTTATCTGTCAGCAATCTACATCCCAGGAGTGGACAACTGGGAGGCAAATTTTTTGAGCAGACAAAAGTTTCATCCAGGGGAATGGGAACTCCATCCGGAGGTCTTTGCCACCCTGATTCTCAGGTGGGGCAGACCGGAATTGGATCTGATGGCGTCTCGTCAGAATGCCAAGCTCCCAAGATATGGATCCAGGTCCAGGGATCCTCAGGCCAAACTGATAGATGCCTTGGCAGTGCCTTGGTTGGTCAACCTAGCTTATGTGTTCTCACCGTTTGCTCTCCTTCCCCGGGTGATTGCACGGATCAAACAGGAGAGTGCTTTGGTGATTCTAATCGCTCCTGCGTGGCCTCGCAGGACTCGGCATGCCGATCTGGTGGACATGTCCTCTCTGCCACTGTAGAAGCTTCCATTGAGGCAGGACCTTCTCATTCAGGGACCCTTCCTTCATCCAAATCTAATTTCTGCTGACTGCTTGGAGGTTGAACGCTTGATTTTATCTAAGCGGGGGTTCTCTGATGTGGTCATTGATACTTTAATTCAGACATGTAAGCCTGTTTCTAGAAAAATTTACCATAAGATATGGCGTAAATATTTTTTTGGTGTGAATCCAAGGGCTACTCATGGAGTAGGGTTAGGATTCCCAGGATTTTATCTTTTCTCCAAGAAGGATTGGAGAAAGGATTGTCAGCAAGTTCCTTAAAGGGACAGATTTCTGCTTTGTCTGTTTTGCTACACAAGCGTCTGACAGATGTTCCGGATGTTCAATCTTTTTGTCAGGCCCTGGCTAGAATCCAGCCTGTGTTTAGACCAATTGCTCTTCCTTGGGGTTTGAATTTAGTTATTTATGTTCTTCAAGGGGTTCCGTTTGAACCCATGCATTCCATAGATATTAAGTTATTATCTTGGAAATTTTTATTTTTGGTTGCTATTTCTTCTGCTCGCAGAGTTTCTGAGCTTTCGGCATTACAATGTGATTCTCCTTATCTTATTTTCCATTCTGATAAGGTGGTGTTACGTACCAAACCTGGTTTTCTTCCTAAGGTTGTTTCTAACAAAAATATTAATCAGGAAATTGTTGTTCCTTCCTTGTGTCCTAACCCCTCCTCTAAGAAGGAGCGTCTGTTACATAATTTGGACGTAGTCCGTGCCTTGAAGTTCTACTTGCAGGTGACTAAGGATTTTCATCAAACGTCTTCGTTATTGTTGTTTTTACTGGGAAACGTAGGGGTCAGAAAGCTACGGCTACCTCCCTTTCTTTTTGGCTGAAGAGTATCATCCGTGTTGCATATGAGACTGCTGGACAGCAGCCTCCAGAACGGATTACTACTAAGGCTGTGGCTTCCTCATGGGCATTTAAAAATGATGCTTCTGTTGAACAGATTTGCAAGGCTGCAACTTGGTCGTCTTTTCACACTTTTTTCAAATTTTACAAATTTGATACTTCTGCCTCGTCTGAGGCTTTCTTTGGGAGAAGGGTTCTTCAAGCAGTGGTGCCTTCCATTTAGGTTCCTGTCTTGTCCCTCCCTTTCATCCATGTCCTATAGCTTTGGTATTGTATCCCATAAGTAAGGATGAAATCCGTGGACTCGTCATATCTTGTAAAAGAAAAGGAAATTTATGCTTACCTGATAAATTTGTTTCTTTTACAATATGACGAGTCCACGGCCCTCCCTGTCATTTTTTTAAGACAGGTCTTTATTTTTTATCAAACTTCAGTCACCTCTGCTCCTTGGCTTTTCCTTTCTCTTCCTAACTTCGGTCGAATGACTGGGTTGGGGGGGAAGGGAAGAGTTATTTATGCAGCTCTGCTTTGGAGTTCTTTGCCTCCTCCTGCTGACCAGGAGGCGATATCCCATAAGTAAGGATGAAATCCGTGGACTCGTCATATCGTAAAAGAAACAAATTTATCAGGTAAGCATAATGTTCCTTATCTGACCTATCAACCTCCTGATGTGAATGAATAAAAAAAAAGCGAATGAATAAAAACATTCATGTTTAATGATCTCGAAAATATTTGCTGCATGTTAGTAAGATCCTGTTATTGTCTCAGTCATCAGATACAATGTTTTTAAATTGGGAATATGTAAAAGCATCCTGGTTAATACATTTTATTCAAATGCACATAATGAATTTATATGAATATTGGACACAATGTCTAGAAACAAGATATCTAAAAGTATCCTCTGTAAGTAGAAAGACAAAAGAATTTTGACTGACAAGCTCTAGAACCAATCGGAAATCGGAATGAAAGAAGGAAACTCCCAGGGAGGCTATGGAATCCACTATAAAAGGTACAATAAAGGAACACCAGGTAATCTTGATAAAGGCCCACGACTGGCTGAAACGCGTAGATGAACCTGGATAATAATATAGCCCAAGAACAGAACGCTCTGATACACGCTTGGGAGGAAACATGCTGAAACTCACTGGATCAAACACACAGAAATCTGACTGGCAGAAGGACAACACGTGATGACACACACGGAAGCGGCTGAATCAAACAGAAGGTGAGACGCCAAGAAAAAGACGCAAACGGCTGAGTGTTCTGGAAAAAGGGAAAATGTGGTAAGAGGCCCTAAAAGCCCCAAAAGGACACCAACTATTACAAGGTAAAACGTGATACGTACCCACATAGTTGTTTAGAACCGGGGGAATTTGAGGTTCCACAGATCCCTTATGATTTAAGAGGCAATACTCTGAAATTAACGTTTGTGGAAAAAAATTGCCTTGTGTACATTTAATAGCAAACTGCTACATATTCAAGTGATATACAGAGTTGAACTTTTAAGCAAATAGCTGTTTTTCATCCGCTACTTACAAATAGAGGATATTTTTTCTGGATATTTATTTTAATTCATCTGGACTTTTAATTCATTTGGACTTTTTTTTTGTTTCTGGACAAAGTCCATTTTTATACATATCATTTTTTATATATAATTTTATTATTTTGTACCACCGGTGGTTTTTGTACTACACATGGTATGAATGGTGAAGTGTGATTGATATTTGCAGCTGTATGAGCTTTTAATAATAGCAGTGGAATAAAAACTCTTTTATTAATTCATTTTGGTTGATGCTGTTGCTTTTCTTAGCCCACTTTTGTTATTATATGTTTCTTCTTTCTGAAAAGTTGTAGAGGCTTTCCTATTTTAAGTTGCTACAGAGAGTAAAGGGTATGGAGAGTAGGCGCTAGATTAGCAATAGGGGTAAGGGTTCTATGGAAATAAAAATGCCTAGCTCTAAAGGAGATTAGGACCTATATATGTTGACATAACAATAGCCAATGTAAAAACTATATATTATTTATTAAAATATATTATTTAAAAGATCATACTATAATGCAAATAGAGGAAATGGTATTACATCTAATAGATTAAATTTAAATTTACATTCCTTGTGTGTTGCAACACTAAACAAATATAGTAAAAAATTATTTTAAATTCCTTACATAAAAAACATCCTCTTAATAAAACCAAAATTCAAAGGTTAATTCTTAAATCAGATCCCTAAATTTCATAACACACCTGGGTGGCACTGATACTAATATCGTGGGAGCCACTATTAGTTAGATACTAATAATTAACTCTAAGCGCTGGTTTATTTAACCCCCTTTTTTTGTACACTATTTTAAGTTGCTAACGCATCAGGAGGTTGATAGGTCAGATATTGTGTTTTTCCTTGATCTTAATATTCTCTACTTATTTCCCATCCCTCCATCAATATGGATATGTTTTATTAAGAGACAGTCTGATTCTAAATATAGAAAACACTGATATAACAACACTAGAATTAGAAAATCCAGAGGATGATATAAATGATATACTAAATGATCTTGAACAAACACTCACAAAAGAACTAAAACATAAAATAGAGGTATTATTTATGCAAAAATATATAGAAAAAAATATTTTACCTAGAGGCCTTCGTTTTAAAAAAAAATGCACTTTTGAACTCCAAAAAGGTTTTTCCACTGAATGGTATGAAACCCTAGAGAAAGCATCTATTTCACTAATGCAAATTATAATTAAATCACGGGGGAAAAAACACTAGAAGAATACACACAAAAAGTTAATGATTTTAAAAATAAACTTCAAACACATACAAATAATAGCACATATATTGATAGACAGAAAAAAATAATAAAACACTTAAAAGAACTTAATGATAGTATTATTACTGGGAAACTCAAAAAAGTAACAAGGGATGAATGTGATTACTCTGAAACAGAAGAGCACAATTCAGAAACACTGAGAGTAAAAGAAAAAATCACAGTTAAAGAACAAAAAGACAAAAAAAACACATTTAAAAGTTTTCAAAAATCAAAAAATATTGAAAAGGGGTATAAATCTGACAATAGAGAAGAGGAATCTAAAATTAATTACTCATATAATAGAGAAAACGAAGCTAGAAAAAATGAATTTGGGATTAGGAATAAAAACTGGAGATACAATCAAAAGCAGAACTATACCCCCAGGAGAAATGAAAATTGGATAAACTATCAATATGATGAATCATATAACTATTATAAAGATAGAGAATATCCCGACAGACACTATATAGATAGAGAATATCACAACCACACACATAATAGAGATAGAGAAAAAAGAAATCACAACTTCAATCCACGTTTGAATATATATTCACTTAGAAGACAAAATAGAAACTATGGAGAAGATAGCGACTATAGAAATCACAGAAGGGAGAATGAACATTTTAACACAAACACTAACCAAAACAGAAATTGGTATCCCAGGCCACAAAATTGGGAAAAAAGAGAAGGTGGATTACCCATTAAAAATAGGTTCGATCCCATACAAGATTTAAAGGAAATTTAAGCAGACACCTAAAAATATTTTTTAGAGCAGGACAGGAGAATAAATGTAAAACAAAAAGGAAAAAGAAACAGAGGAAATGGACGAAAAAGAAGAGAACCAAAAAAGGTCAAGGTAGCGAGTACTATAAAAAGTAATGGTATTTTCAATATAAGTAATCTTAAACTAAATGAGCAACAAAAACAAGTTCTCCAAAAAGGTTTATCATTTGCTCCTTCAAAAAAAATCAACAAATTTGAAACACTAATCAATATAAATCAATAAATAAGGAAATTAACCTTAAAAAGTTACTTCATAAAAAATCCTTGTGAGTCAAATACTAGTGAGAATCAAAAATACATTCACACTACACTCAAAAATAAATCATTATTTTATCCTACTAGTGAAAAGGGAGACAACATAAAAAAAATTGAAAATAAAGTTAAGAAAGATCTAGAGAACTATAAAAATAAAGACAACAAATTTAATTTAACAAAGGAAGAGCACAATACTCTAAAAGATCTGAGAGGGAACAAAGATATTATGATAAAACAAGCAGACAAGGGGGAGGGATCGTCATTATGAATACTAATGACTATCTAAAGGAAGCTAGACGAATTCCGGGAGATGAGGAAACATACAAAAAACTTATTTTCAACCCAATAGAAAAACAAAAAAGGAACTAAATACCTTAATCCAAGAAGCCTCAAATAAGAATCTTATAAACATTAAGGAAAAAATGTTTCTGACTATAGAATATCCAAGGACACCGATTTTTTACCTCCTACCCAAAATACACAAGACCTTAAAAGATCCACCAGGCAGGCCAATCATTTCGGGTATAGATTCTCTGACAACTAACTTATCAAAATACATAGATCAGTTTCTACAGAAATATGTTAAACATCTTCCATCATATCTAAGAGACTCAACTCACTTTTTGAAAGAAATAGAGAATATAAAATGGGAGGAAAATTATATCATGGCTACAAGTGATGTTACATCACTGTACACTTGTATTGATAATAAATTGGGACAAAATGCAGTAAAACATTGTTACAAACTGCTATTTGTAACTGGCCCTTTAAATGGAAAATTGCCCTGCTTCCCTGGATTTTGGAGAAGCCTATTTGCCAGCCTCCTTCCTCATGACTATGGCCCCTGGAAGATTGTGCCCCTGAAAACATATTAACTTTTATTGGGTGTGTATGGCCCTTTAAGAACCGTCTGGGGACATATTGTGACTTTGGTGAACAATGCCCCTTTAAGACTATGTCCCCAGACCTGTAAAATAACTTGTCCCTGGCTTCTCCCACTTGGTTCAGTAAATAGGGCTTACTGAACCCAGTACCACACAGGCAGAGTGTTCCACAGAAAGGGAGCACTATTACAAAAGCATTAGTTTTCATTGTGTGCCATTAAGAGTTAATTTTGTTCAATTCTAAATACAAGTTTGCTGGGATCAGCTCTAATTAAGTTTAGTGATAAACCTTCCCATTGTCTAATCAGACTGCTAGTAGTGATAAGGTGGACTGCATTGTTTTCTTGTGTGTAATGTTATCTGCTGTTATGGCCTGTCAAAGGGCGTTGCCTCTCTATCTAAATGTATCAAATGTGTGATTGGGGATTTTATGCCTCCCCCTGAGAGTGTCTTTTTTGCATGTAACCTCAATAAAAAAGGCAGGCTGTGTGTTCCAGCACATCAGACCTCTTCTGACCCTCTAACTTGCAGCTTTGACTCATGTTTGTAGGGGACAGCTATAATCACTACAGGGATTGCTATGCTCTTCATACTCCCTTAGCTACTGAGCTCTTGTAAGAGCTCTTGTTCCTGATCCTGCTTCGCTCTAAAGAAGGAAGAGGTTCACCTACTGGAGCCTGGTCGTAGGTCCAGGGCGCAGAGCAGACGGCGAGATACCAGCCCAGCAGCGGTGGTTCATAGAGTCTGCATTACTTATGGTGGCTACGCAGTAGTTATAGTGTCTACGGTACTGATGATCCTTTGGTGAGCGCTAGGAGCATCCTTTTCTACGGTCCAACTTCCATCCAGCCTGGAGGCAAGCGTAACAAACATTTCCTAGATAAAGATCCAAAAATGCTAAAAGATCAGGCTGACTTTATTAATAAATGTATAGATTTTATTCTAATAAACAATTCATTTAATTTTGATGGTAACCATTATATACAACAAAAAGGGACTGCTATGGGTACCAAGTTCGCGCCCAGTTATGCCAACCTGTTTATGGGCTTCTTCGAAGAAATGAATATTGAAGATGGCCCCTGGAGTGCGAACTTGGTACTATTCAAAAGGTTCATTGATGATATCTTTATTATCTGGAAAGGTGACAGCGAATTATTACATCTATTCCTTGAAGATATAAACTGCAATAATCTAGGTCTAAAATTTACTAGTGATATAAGCAAAAGTAAAATTCACTTTCTAGATATTGAGGTTGAAATAAAGGAACAAAATATCCAAACTAGAAAGTATTTTAAAAAAGTTGATTCAAATAATTATATTCAGATTGAAAGCTGTCACCTGGATAAATGGGTATCTAACATACCGAAAGGACAACTGATGAGAATTAGAAAAAAATTGTAGTTCTTTGGAAGACTATAAAGAACAAGCTATAATCTTGAAAGATAAATTTAAAGATAGGGGCTATGATGAAGTCCAACTAGATGAACTGATAAACCAAATTGAAACCCTAAATAGAGTAGATCTGATGGTCCCTAAACCTAAAACCAAACATGGAGAAGAAAAGCTCTTCACTTCTTTTATAACAAAATATAGTGAACACCATAGATGCATAAAGTCAATTCTAAACAAACACTGGTATCTAATTAGGAGAGATCATATATTAGGAGACCAAGTAAAAGAACATCCTGATATTATTTTTAAAAAAGCTGAAAATCTTAAAAACTGGCTAGCGCCAAGTGAGTTTAATAAAAACAAAAAAGGGAAACAACATGATTTACAGGGAAATCCAGTAAAAGGTTTTTTTCCCTGTTACTCGTGTATTTCATGCAAACATAGCACAAAGAAAAAAAAGTATAACATCAACCACCAGATAATTTAAATACAACATTAATGATACCATCAGATGCTCAATATAAAGGAATTATTTATCTAATCCAATGTCCTTGCAAAAAACAATATTTAGGACAAACCCAGCGAATATTACGTGACAGAACTAGAGAACATATGAATAATATAAATAGAGGTTTCACAGGCCATCTTTTATCAAAACACTTCAAAGAACAACATAACAGCAATTTAGAGGGTTTTCAATTCTGGGATATAAAAAAGGTAGAAAAAGATTGGAGGGGCGGGAACTACGAAAAGAAACTGCCATATCAAGAAGCTTAACTCATATTTGACTTTGGAAGTTTGACACCTGAAGGTCTGAATGCAGAGCTGGACCTAAACCCTTTCCTCTAAACTTATGTTATTATCTAGGCTATGTTTAATCTTACTAGGTCTAGTCTATACACATAAGTGAAGGTATAATGATACTATATATACAATGTAGTATCTTAGTCCTTTTGACATATAAGCATTTTTCCCGGTCCTCAATAAAACACCTGTTATGTATGGAGAACGGTCCTCAATAAAACACCTGTTATGTATGGAGAATTCACTTGAGAACTACACTTGTTTAGGCTATTAAATATAGTTTCATCATTTTACGTACACTTCATTTGAACTATGTCTCATAATAATATCTATTAATAATATATGGTAAATTCTCTTATCCTCTCTTATCTCTTATCTCTTATCCTCCCCATATATATATATATATATATATATATATATATATATATATATATATATATATATATATATACACAGGTGGCCCTCAGTTTACGACGGTTCAATTTGCGCCGTTTCAGAATAACGCCCTTTTTTTTGCTATTGAAAAGCATTGACTGCTATTGAAATGCATACATTAAAATAGCCAGTAGGTGGAGCTGTCCGATTGTGTTGCAGCAAACACATGCAATGAAAAGCAAGCCAGACATGATCAATGGATCAGCTTTCAAAGGAACAAGATCTAGCAGCCACTTCCCTTAGCTGCAGACTCAATGCAGAGAACTGTTTGCAGAAAAAGGCAAGTAAAAAACGTTTTTGTTCATTAAACTTAGTTTGATGATGATACAGTCTGTTGTGTGATTAAACAAAGGCAGGCTAATCAGTGTATAACCAGACCTGAGCAATGGATCCGTTTTTAAGGAAAAAGATCTAGCAGCCACTTCCCTTAGCTTCATTAAACTTATTTTGATGATGATACAGTCTGTTGTGTAATTATTTTGTTTTTGTTCATTAAACTTAGATTGATGATGATACAGTCCGTGTTTGTGTGATAATTTTATTAGGTGCGGTTTAGCAAATGTTTTTGTTCATTAAACTTAGTGTGATGATGATACAATCTATATTATTAGGTTAATAATGCTGTTTACCATTTAAAGTCTTCATTTCAAAGCTTTAAAAATAATGTATTAGGTGTTACTTATGTCAATTTTGAGAGGGGCATGGAACCTAACTCCCTCACTTCCCATTGACTTACATTATAAACTGGGTTTCAATTTACAACAGTTTTGATTTACAACCATTCCTCCTGGAACCTAACCCCGGCGTAAACTGAGGGCTACCTGTATATATATATATATATATATATATATATATATATATATATATATATATATATATATATATATATATATATATATATATATATATACATATATGTCTATGAAGCTCCATCTCATCCTCCCCATATATACTGTATATGTCTATGAAGCACCAAGGATTAGTCTGTAGAATTACATAATGACAGCACATTATAACATGTAAGTGTGAATTTGGGTATAAGTATGCACACATGTAGATGTGTATATGTATGTATATATATATATATATATATATATATATATATATATATATATATATATATATATATATATATATATATATATATATATATATATATATATATATATATATAGACACGGTACATGTACATGGCATATAAGCAAGCTATACTTAGTGAGATTTATATCTACTTGCTAAATAATATCACTGAAAGATGAATGAATTAATGTCATTAAAATATATGATGGGAAAAGCGAATGAATAAAAACATTCATGTTTAATGATCTCGAAAATATTTACTGCATGTTAGTAAGATCCTGCTATTGTCTCAGTCATCAGATACAATGTTTTTAAATAGGGAATATGTAAAAGCATCCTGGTTAATACATTTTATTCAAATACACATAATGAATTTATATGAATATTGGACACAATGTCTAGAAACGAGACATCTAAAAGTATCCTCTGTAAGTAGAAAGACAAAAGAATTTTGACTGACAAGCTCCAGAACCAATCCGAAATCGGAATGAAAGAAGGAAACTCCCAGGGAGGCTATGGAATCCACTATAAAAGGTACAATAAAGGAACACCAGGTCATCTTGATAAAGGCCCACGACTGGCTGAAACGCGTAGACGAACCTGGATAATAATATAGCCCAAGAACAGAACGCTCTGATACACGCTTGGGAGGAAATATGCTGAAACTCACTGGATCAAACACACAGCAATCTGATTGGCAGAAGGACAACACATGATGACACACACGGAAGCGGCTGAATCAAACAGAAAGTGAGACGCCGAGAAAAAGACGCCAACAGCTGAGTGTTGTGGAAAAAGGGAAAATGTGGTAAGAGGCCCTAAAAGCCCCAAAAGGACACCAACTATTACAAGGTAAAACGTGATACGTACCCACATAGTTGTTTAGAACCGGGGGAATTAGAGGTTCCACGGATCCCTTATGTTTTAAGAGGCAATACTCTGAAATTAACGGTTATGGAAAAACATTGTCTTGTGGACATTTAATAGCAAACTGCTACATATACAAGTGATATACAGAGTTGAACTTTAACTCAAATAGCTGTTTTTCATCCGTTACTACAAATAGAGGATATTGTTTCTGGATATTTATTTTAATTCATCTGGACTTTAATTCATTTGGACTTTTTTTTTTTTTGTTTCTGGACAAAGTCCATTTTTATACATATAATTTTTTATATATAATTTTATTATTTTGTACCATCAGTGGTTTTTGCACTACACATGGTATGAATGGTGAAGTGTTATTGATACTTGCAGTTGTATGAGCTTTTAATAATAGCAGTGGAATAAAAACTCTTTTATTTATTCATTTTGGTTGATGCTGTTGCTTTTCTTAGCGCACTTTTGTTATTATACATGTGAAGCATAACTAGATATTCTCAGTGCACAAGCATTTTAAATACTGCAGCTGCTCAGAGTGCTAGTGGGGCTTGTATCATGTCAGCAATTAACAAATTGAGTCATTACCCCATGATACAAGCACCTTAGGCTCTCTGAGCAAGTGTTGAGTGCATAATTTAATACAATTTTGAAACAGCTAAAGCTTTTATTAGAAGCATTTTTGATAATACATTTACAATACAAAAATAATGCTTCTTCTCAAATCTGAAGGGCATCCATGTGGATTATGATTTTGGCTGGAATGTCCCTTTAAGCTACAACAATAAAATAAAGAAAAATATATATAATTCCCTTGTCCCCAAAGTGAAAAATAGTTGCAGTAGTACACTGCACTTCAAGACGAAAACATATTCTGCACAATTTTACAGCAAAAAAATAGCACAGCTAGCTCAGATAGGCACACACTACTACATAGCTCAAAACCAGAAGCAGAAATGGCTATAAGATGGCTGATGTTCAGTAAACTAATGCACCTCCCTTTGTTAAGTTAACAGTGGATTTGACCAGCCTGTTTGGGATTTAGTGCCTAAATTGCTGGCCCTCACATCTATCATTTAGAGATGATGTGCCACAATTGGACAGGGAAAGTTGTACACATAAATGGTCAGACCTTCTGTTCATCTCTGCAAACTAAGGAGCTCATTTGTCAAATGATCTAAGCTTCCTCCCCCCCTCTCCTATGTTTTCTGCCCCTTTTTTTGGCACCTAAAGTTCCTAACAAAACTAAACGCATGACACTTATAAACATGCAAATGTTTTGTTAACCCCTTTCTGCCGGTGCTTATTTGTTACATGGGAACAAAGTTCCTATGTAAACAAAGAAGTACAAAATAGAAATCACGAGATTGTACATGCAATTGCGTGATTTTAATGATGGGATCAGGTCTGGGGGGAGTGCCTATGACGCTGGGCACACCCTCCAGTCCGCGATCCCAGTTAGGAAGCCGTTGCTGCTTCAGTAAAGCAGAATGGCTAGGACGTTCAATACCATCATAACGGCTCTAAAGTCCAACGCGGTTAGGACGGCATGGAACGTCCTAACGGCGTTAAGTAGTGATGTCGCGAACCTAAAATTTTCGGTTCGCGAACCACGGACTCGAACTTCCGGTATTGTTCGCGAATGCGCGAACCACCATTGAATTCAATAGGCAGGCGAACTTTAAAACCTACAAGGACTCTTTCTGGCCACAATAGTGATGGAAAAGTTGTTTCAAGGGTACTAACACCTGGACTGTTGCATGCTGGAGGGGGATCCCTGGCAAAACTCCCATGGAAAATTACATAGTTGATGCAGAGTCTGCTTTTAAGCCATAATGGGTCTAAATCAACTAACATTCCCAAAGTGGTTGTCTCAAAACATCCCGGACAGAAGATAGATTGATAGTGATAGATAGGATAGATAGATATACATAGATTGATAGTTAGAATCGATAGAAGAGAAATAGATAGATTTGTTAGATATTTAATTACCCTAATAAATTCTAAAAATCAAACATGCGTTCTTGGACCCAACTAGCTTGTGTCAATTAGTACTTTTCTTAGCACTTTAATCCCTGTTCCCCCCCCCCTATCGGGGGAGTTCTATATGGCCTGCCAGATTACCCTGAAAAATTATAATAATAAGACATGTGGTCTGCTACCTATTTTAACGAGGTTGTGTTTTAAGTACTACCATTCTTAGCACTTTAATCTCTGTAACTCCCCCTATTTGGTGAGGTCTATACGGCCTGGATGATTACCCATACAAAATATAATAATAAGACATCTGCTCTTGGTCTGCGACCCATGGTAAGTATGTTGTGTTAATTAGTAATGTCCTTCGCATTTTAATAGCTGTTACTCATACTCACCCTATCGGTGGAGGTCTATATGGCCTGCATGATTACCCTTACAAAATATAACAACCAAACATATGTTCTGGGACCCATGGTAAGTAGGTTGTGTTATGTAGTACTGTTCTTTGCATTTTCATACCTGTTACAACACCAAATGGTGGCAGGTCTATCTGTCCTTCATGATTAGCTGCACCCAAACCCAAAAAAAAGCTGAGTGGTCTTAGACTAACACCCATGGCTAACTCTGTTGTTTCAATTAGTACTATTCTTAGCACTTTCATCAATGTTACGGGCGGTCTACATGGCCATCATGATTAGCCGAACAAAATACTACAATCCAACCTTTGCTCCGTCTTCATAGGCCCTTCATTGTCTGTATTTTGATAGTACAGTTCTTATTATTTTTATAGCTGATACAACACCGAATGTTGTCAGCTCTATAGGGCCTGCATGATTAGCTGCACCCAATACAAAAATAAATCCAAGCGGTCTTGGATTAACACCCATGGCTAACTCTGTTGTTTCAAGTAGTACTATTCTTAGCACTTTCATCTCATCATCCCTGTTACTTCCAGGACTCTTGGTGGTGGTGGTCTACATGGCCATCATGATTAGCCTAACCAAATACTACAATCCAACCTTGGCTCAGTCTTCCTAAGGCCCTTCATTGGCTGTATTTTGGTAGTACTGTTCTTATTACTACATGGTGGTCTACATGGCCATCATGATTAGCCTAACCAAATACTACAATCCAACCTTGGCCCAGTCTTCCTAAGGCCCTTCATTGGCTGTATTTTGGTAGTACTGTTCTTATTAGTTTAATAGCTGATACGACACCGAATATTGTCAGCTCTATATGGCCTGCATGAATAGCCGCACCCAAATCCAAAAAAAAGCCAAGCGGTTTTGCACTAACACCCATGGCTAACTCTGTTGTTTCAAGTTCTACTATTCTTAGCTCTTTCATCTCATCATCCCTGTTACTTCCAGGACTCTCGGTGGTGGTGGTCTACATGGCCATCATGATTAGCCTAACCAAATACTACAATCCAACCTTGGCCCAGTCTTCCTAAGGCCCTTCATTGGCTGTATTTTGGTAGTACTGTTCTTATTAGTTTAATAGCTGATACGACACCGAATGTTGTCAGCTCTATATGGCCTGCATGAATAGCCGCACCCAAAGCCAAAAAAAACCCAAGCGGTTTTGCACTAACACCCATGGCTAACTCTGTTGTTTCAAGTTCTACTATTCTTAGCTCTTTCATCTCATCATCCCTGTTACTTCCAGGACTCTCGGTGGTGGTAGTCTACATGGCCATCATGATTAGCCTAACCAAATACTACAATCCAACCTTGGCCCAGTCTTCCTAAGGCCCTTCATTGGCTGTATTTTGGTAGTACTGTTCTTATTAGTTTAATAGCTGATACGACACCGAATGTTGTCAGCTCTATATGGCCTGCATGAATAGCCGCACCCAAAGCCAAAAAAAACCCAAGCGGTTTTGCACTAACACCCATGGCTAACTCTGTTGTTTCAAGTTCTACTATTCTTAGCTCTTTCATCTCATCATCCCTGTTACTTCCAGGACTCTCGGTGGTGGTGGTCTACATGGCCATCATGATTAGCCTAACCAAATACTACAATCCAACCTTGGCTCAGTCTTCCTAAGGCCCTTCATTGGCTGTATTTTGGTAGTACTGTTCTTATTAGTTTAATAGCTGATACGACATTGAATGTTGTCAGCTCTATATGGCCTGCATGAATAGCCGCACCCAAAGCCAAAAAAAACCCAAGCGGTTTTGCACTAACACCCATGGCTAACTCTGTTGTTTCAAGTTCTACTATTCTTAGCTCTTTCATCTCATCATCCCTGTTACTTCCAGGACTCTCGGTGGTGGTGGTCTACATGGCCATCATGATTAGCCTAACCAAATACTACAATCCAACCTTGGCCCAGTCTTCCTAAGGCCCTTCATTGGCTGTATTTTGGTAGTACTGTTCTTATTAGTTTAATAGCTGATACGACACCGAATGTTGTCAGCTCTATATGGCCTGCATGAATAGCCGCACCCAAAGCCAAAAAAACCCCAAGCGGTTTTGCACTAACACCCATGGCTAACTCTGTTGTTTCAAGTTCTACTATTCTTAGCTCTTTCATCTCATCATCCCTGTTACTTCCAGGACTCTCGGTGGTGGTGGTCTACATGGCCATCATGATTAGCCTAACCAAATACTACAATCCAACCTTGGCCCAGTCTTCCTAAGGCCCTTCATTGGCTGTATTTTGGTAATACTGTTCTTATTAGTTTAATAGCTGATACGACACCGAATGTTGTCAGCTCTATATGGCCTGCATGAATAGCCGCACCCAAAGCCAAAAAAAACCCAAGCGGTTTTGCACTAACACCCATGGCTAACTCTGTTGTTTCAAGTTCTACTATTCTTAGCTCTTTCATCTCATCATCCCTGTTACTTCCAGGACACTTGGTGGTGGTGGCCTACATGGCCATCATGATTAGCCTAACCAAATACTACAATCCAACCTTGGCTCAGTCTTCCTAAGGCCCTTCATTGGCTGTATTTTGGTAGTACTGTCATCCTTTTGAATAAAAGATTACAGTAAAGGCATTGATTTTAGAAACCCACAGATCATTATTTGCAACCGTGAATTTAGCAAAAAAAATTGATTACACAACCGTGACACTTATTTATGCTCAGGCCTTTTTAATACGAGGGTCCCAGAGCCTCAACCGAAACAACAGCATGAAAGAGGAGATATGTCAACCTTTTGAATAAAAGATTACAGGAAAGGCATTGATTTTAGAAACCCACAGATCATTATTTGCAACCGTGAAATTAGACAAAAACATTGATTAGACAGCCGTGACACTTATTTATGCTCAGGCCTTTTTAATACGAGGGTCCCGGAGCCTCAACCGAAACAACAGCATGAAAGAGGAGATATGTCATCCTTTTGAATAAAAGATTACAGGAAAGGCATTGATTTTAGAAACCCACAGATCATTATTTGCAACCGTGAATTTAGAAAAAAAAATTGATTACACAGCCGTGACATTTATTTATGCTCAGTCCTTTTTAATACGAGGGTCCCGGAGCCTCAACCGAAACAACAGCATGAAAGAGGAGATATGTCATCCTTTTGAATAAAAGATTACAGGAAAGGCATTTATTTTAGAAACCCACAGATCATTATTTGCAACCGTGAAATTAGAAAAAAACATTGATTACACAGCCGTGACACTTATTTATGCTCAGGCCTTTTTAATACGAGGGTCCCGGAGCCTCAACCGAAACAACAGCATGAAAGAGGAGATATGTCATCCTTTTGAATATAAGATTACAGGAAAGGCATTGATTTTAGAAACCCACAGATCATTATTTGCAACCGTGAAATTAGACAAAAACATTGATTAGACAGCCGTGACACTTATTTATGCTCAGGCCTTTTTAATACGAGGGTCCCGGAGCCTCAACCGAAACAACAGCATGAAAGAGGAGATATGTCATCCTTTTGAATAAAAGATTACAGGAAAGGCATTGATTTTAGAAACCCACAGATCATTATTTGCAACCGTGAAATTAGAAAAAAACATTGATTAGACAGCCGTGACACTTATTTATGCTCAGGCCTTTTTAATACGAGGGTCCCGGAGCCTCAACCGAAACAACAGCATGAAAGAGGAGATATGTCATCCTTTTGAATAAAAGATTACAGGAAAGGCATTGATTTTAGAAACCCACAGATCATTATTTGCAACCGTGAAATCAGAAAAAAACATTGATTAGACAGCCGTGACACTTATTTATGCTCTGGCCTTTTTAATACGAGGGTCCCGGAGCCTCAACCGAAACAACAGCATGAAAGAGGAGATATGTCATCCTTTTGAATAAAAGATTACAGGAAAGGCACTGATTTTAGAAACCAACAGATCATTATTTGCAACCGTGAAATTAGACAAAAACATTGATTAGACAGCCGTGACACTTATTTATGCTCAGTCCTTTTTAATACGAGGGTCCCGGAGCCTCAACCGAAACAACAGCATGAAAGAGGAGATATGTCATCCTTTTGAATAAAAGATTACAGGAAAGGCACTGATTTTAGAAACCAACAGATCATTATTTGCAACCGTGAAATTAGACAAAAACATTGATTAGACAGCCGTGACACTTATTTATGCTCAGTCCTTTTTAATACGAGGGTCCCGGAGCCTCAACCGAAACAACAGCATGAAAGAGGAGATATGTCATCCTTTTGAATAAAAGATTACAGGAAAGGCATTGATTTTAGAAACCCACAGATCATTATTTGCAACCGTGAAAATAGAAAAAAACATTGATTACGGGGGGAACTTCCGGGCAGCGGCCATGTTCAGTCGCACACTGCATGCTGCTCCAGCTTTTTAGAAATATTATTCTAATTGCACCTTTTAATAGCACCATCCATACAAATTCTACTCAGAACTGAAGTCTACTACAAACAGTGCATCGAATGAGATTGATATTTGTGAGATAGCTGTTAGCATCAGTGCTCGGAGCTACTTGGAGGCCTTGGCCTCCTCTATACCCCCCGGCGGGATACACTTTCATCCTGTCGTTACGCGGCGCTATATAAGTGCTGAATTGCAACCAAGTTATACCTATTAACTCTGTGGGACTCTCCAGTTATTATGCAATACATCCAGGAAGCAATATTTGTGCTTCTGGAGGAACATTTTCTTAGGCTACATCGACTAGTGGACCATTGTTTCAGCTCTAACATTCTCACTACCCATGATCCGGTCATAGCCGCAGAAGAATCCAGTGGAGACCTACAAGTCCAGCATGAAGCCCCTGCAGCGACCCTATACTGCCTGCAATACTCTAAGCCGCACCTCCAAGGGATGGAGCAGTCCGGGGCGCACATTGAAAACGGCATCTGCAATGACCTGAGATCGGGGAGCGCTGTGGTCTCGGGTCACACCATGGATCCTCACGTTGCGGGGAGGCATACTGGTCCCTTAAGCCTACCAGAGAAGGGACTGAGCAGTCTAATTTCCCTTTGCCTGACACGGAGCGGAGAGTCAGCGGCAGATCTTGCAGTGGATTGTGTGGAGGCACGGAACATCGTGCAGAGGTACTGTCATACCTTGTTTATGGGAGTCATTGTGGATGGAATCAGTCCATCATGGCGTTCCGGCATAGGGTAATGTCTGAAAACCCACATGTGCAACAGGGATATGGGAGAAGACGCAGCAGAAGTATTTTAACTATCCCCTAAGTTGCTTACAGATAAACGCTGGGACTGCCTTTTCATAAACATTTTTCTCTGGGAACTTTTTAACTTGCAGCTAAGTTTTATTCCTTGTCCGCATTAATCTTATAAGAATCCTAATGGTGGCACTAAAGCCTACAGTTTGAAAAGCGGTAATCGTATGGACACTGTAACAAGTATTACACCCTATGTTAGGACAGAATTCATAGCCCTGGCTATCTTTATATGTGTGCATAATCCACCCCTCCTGTGTATAGCTGCAGTTTATTAGGTCTGCTGCCCTGCTTACTCAAACTGGTTACACAGCTTATATGACAACCTTAATTCTCCTTGAAAAGTAGTTCAGTTGTAAAGCGATATCTGTGTGTTTGAAAAGTGTAAGATTTAATGTCTAATATCTAAGACTTAATATCTATGTATAAATGTGTTTTCATTTAATCGCTCAGATGTTTAGGGCTTATACGTTTAGCTGAATACTAGAGTCTAAAACAAATAATTATTAATAGGCTATAGGCATGTATAATCCTTTCTGTCCAATGCTTACAGCTAAGGTATTCAATATAATTTCTACCCAGGGCAAGCCACGAACATAGGCATATGATGCTTTCACTTATCTATACTACTAGATATTATAGAGGTTAATCATGAGGTAGACAATACATTAGTGTATACGACCTCTTTGTGTTAGGTATAGCCAATTTAGAAAACCAGAGGCTACTTAAAAATGTTTGTACCCACATTTAAATGGACCTCTTATTATGACATTGGTTCCCATGCCCTTGTAGTCATACTTTGTTTGCAGTTCCCCAATGCCGAACTGTCAGCGGCCGAGACAGTGAAGGCGTGCTTATTCTATCTACTACTGGGAATCTAGGGGATTAATGTAGCCCTCCCTTAATAATGCCACAATTTGTCTACCAGTTGGATCCCCTATTATAGATTGACCTAGCCCCAATTGTTTTGATAACTGACTCTAATTTAGCCCTGTCGCATAATCCAGATGGTAAGGTAGTTATTTCTTTCTGGGTTGGCCTCACCTCTTTTAATCACACTGCCCCTCTGGCGAAGTGGACTTATGGACTCTCAAAAGAATTTAACATACCCTGTCTTCGTGGCTTCTAACTTTTAAAGCTTAATGCCTACTACAAACTATATTGTAGCTATAGCAGCACTCCAGAGCGATCAATATTTATATATATAATTATATAATTTATATTTATTTTGTGCCCACGGGTAGGCCCACGGAGTTTATAATTAATATAATACTGTATTACTTATAGTACGCTACTTGGTTGCATTGTAAGATAAAATATAAAATCTGAGGTCTACATTGTGAGATCCAAGAGAGGTCTCTCCATTTTATTATACCTTCCCTTACTCTTAGGCTTGTCTCCTTATTTAAGGTCCAAGAGTGACCCTTTAGGTTTGTTCTGGGAGGTTAGCTTTTATATAGGCACTGTGTCTTAATTTGACTATCAATGTTATAACTTATTGTATTGCAGTTTATTTGTATGTTCATACTGTTTGTATGCCTATCTCTAGTACCTCAATAAAAAATTAAAAAAAAAAAAAAACATTGATTACACAGCCGTGACACTTATTTATGCTCAGGCCTTTTTAATACGAGGGTCCCGGAGCCTCAACCGAAACAACAGCATGAAAGAGGAGATATGTCATCCTTTTGAATAAAAGATTACAAGAAAGGCATTGATTTTAGAAACCCACAGATCATTATTTGCAACCGTGAAATTAGAAAAAAACATTGATTACACAGCCGTGACACTTATTTATGCTCAGGCCTTTTTAATACGAGGGTCCCGGAGCCTCAACCGAAACAACAGCATGAAAGAGGAGATATGTCATCCTTTTGAATAAAAGATTACAGGAAAGGCATTGATTTTAGAAACCCACAGATCATTATTTGCAACCGTGAAATTAGAAAAAAACATTGATTACACAGCCGTGACACTTATTTATGCTCAGGCCTTTTTAATACGAGGGTCCCGGAGCCTCAACCGAAACAACAGCATGAAAGAGGAGATATGTCATCCTTTTGAATAAAAGATTACAGGAAAGGCATTGATTTTAGAAACCCACAGATCATTATTTGCAACCGTGAAATTAGAAAAAAACATTGATTACACAGCTGTGACACTTATTTATGCTCAGGCCTTTTTAATACGAGGGTCCCGGAGCCTCAACCGAAACAACAGCATGAAAGAGGAGTTATGTCATCCTTTTGAATAAAAGATTACAGGAAAGGCATTGATTTTAGAAACCCACAGATCATTATTTGCAACCGTGAAATTAGAAAAAAACATTGATTACACAGCCGTGACACTTATTTATGCTCAGGCCTTTTTAATACGAGGGTCCCGGAGCCCCAACCGAAACAACAGCATGAAAGAGGAGATATGTCATCCTTTTGAATAAAAGATTACAGGAAAGGCATTGATTTTAGAAACCCACAGATCATTATTTGCAACCGTGAAATTAGAAAAAAACATTGATTAGACAGCCGTGACACTTATTTATGCTCAGGCCTTTTTAATACAAGGGTCCCGGAGCCTCAACCGAAACAACAGCATGAAAGAGGAGATATGTCATCCTTTTGAATAAAAGATTACAGGAAAGGCATTGATTTTAGAAACCCACAGATCATTATTTGCAACCGTGAAATTAGAAAAAAACATTGATTACACAGCCGTGACACTTATTTATGCTCAGGCCTTTTTAATACGAGGGTCCCGGAGCCTCAACCGAAACAACAGCATGAAAGAGGAGATATGTCGTCCTTTTGAATAAAAGATTACAGGAAAGGCATTGATTTTAGAAACCCACAGATCATTATTTGCAACCGTGAAATTAGACAAAAACATTGATTTCACAGCCGTGACACTTATTTATGCTCAGGCCTTTTTAATACGAGGGTCCCGGAGCCTCAACCGAAACAACAGCATGAAAGAGGAGATATGTCATCCTTTTGAATAAAAGATTACAGGAAAGGCATTGATTTTAGAAACCCACAGATCATTATTTGCAACCGTGAAATTAGACAAAAACATTGATTAGACAGCCGTGACACTTATTTATGCTCAGGCCTTTTTAATACGAGGGTCCCGGAGCCTCAACCGAAACAACAGCATGAAAGAGGAGATATGTCATCCTTTTGAATAAAAGATTACAGGAAAGGCATTGATTTTAGAAACCCACAGATAATTATTTGCAACCGTGAATTTAGAAAAAAAAATTGATTACACAGCCGTGACACTTATTTATGCTCAGGCCTTTTTAATACGAGGGTCCCGGAGCCTCAACCGAAACAACAGCATGAAAGAGGAGATATGTCATCCTTTTGAATAAAAGATTACAGGAAAGGCATTGATTTTAGAAACCCACAGATCATTATTTGCAACCGTGAAATTAGAAAAAAACATTGATTACACAGCCGTGACACTTATTTATGCTCAGGCCTTTTTAATACGAGGGTCCCGGAGCCTCAACCGAAACAACAGCATGAAAGAGGAGATATGTCATCCTTTTGAATAAAAGATTACAGGAAAGGCATTGATTTTAGAAACCCACAGATCATTATTTGCAACCGTGAAATTAGAAAAAAACATTGATTACACAGCCGTGACACTTATTTATGCTCAGGCCTTTTTAATACGAGGGTCCCGGAGCCTCAACCGAAACAACAGCATGAAAGAGGAGATATGTCATCCTTTTGAATAAAAGATTACAGGAAAGGCATTGATTTTAGAAACCCACAGATCATTATTTGCAACCGTGAAATTAGACAAAAACATTGATTAGACAGCCGTGACACTTATTTATGCTCAGGCCTTTTTAATACGAGGGTCCCGGAGGCTCAACCGAAACAACAGCATGAAAGAGGAGATATGTCATCCTTTTGAATAAAAGATTACAGGAAAGGCATTGATTTTAGAAACCCACAGATCATTATTTGCAACCGTGAAATTAGAAAAAAACATTGATTACACACCCGTGACACTTATTTATGCTCCGGCCTTTTTAATACGAGGGTCCCGGAGCCTCAACCGAAACAACAGCATGAAAGAGGAGATATGTCATACTTTTGAATAAAAGATTACAGGAAAGGCATTGATTTTAGAAACCCACAGATCATTTCTTGCAACCGTGAAATTAGAAAAAAAAATTGATTACACACCCGTGACACTTATTTATGCTCAGGCCTTTTTAATACGATGGTCCCGGAGCCTCAACCGAAACAACAGCATGAAAGAGGAGATATGTCATACTTTTGAATAAAAGATTACAGGAAAGGCATTCATTTTAGAAACCCACAGATCATTTATATGACCCGTGTAATAGAAAAAAACATTCATTAGACACCGGTTACACTTATTTATCCTCAGGCCTTGTTAATACAAGGGTCCCGGAGCCGCAACTGAAACAACAGCATGAAAGAGGACATATGTCAATCTTTTTGAATTATAGATTACAGGAAAGGCATTGATTTTAGAAACACTGAGATAATTACTTGCAACCGGGAAATCAAAAAAAAAATTGAACAGACACCCAGTACACTTTATTATCCATAGGCCTTTTCAGCAGAGGCTCCAGGACCCTCAACAAAAACAAGAGCAGGGAGCTGGGCATAGGAGTACAATGGAGTGTGACAATAATAATCTGAAGGTGAAGATTGCATAGTTGTGGCATTTTAATTTTGTTATCGTGGGAACTTAGCACTTGCAATGACCTTGCTCTGGTGAATCCATATCGCAAATGTGTTATTTAAGGCACTGTTTGTCTATTTTTTTGAATATCAGCATTTGGTAAATGAAGCTCAACTTAGGCTGGCGAGAAACGACCTTTCTTCTGGCTGTTTGCAAATGTTGTGGCTCTGGACAAACATGTGAATAAGGGGCCATCAGCCATATTCTGCACGCAACCCCTTTGATGATTGACGATAAACATGTGTCACCTGCAAGCAGAGCTCGTTACTTCTGTCTAAATCATCTTCCTGGTATGGACAGGCCACTGTTTCCCACAGCAAGTACGAATTTTGAAATACAAGATTGTCTTGAGCATGGTAGGAAACCAAAGTTTATTTAATTCAGTACTATCTATCACCACAAAATATGAACTTCTTGAAGCAACAAAAATGCCAGCAATTTCATGTGCTTATGGATGACAAGGACGTCATGTCCTTTGGTGCACAGAGATGGAGACAATTTTTGCCCTCCCTGTACACTACCCAGATGTCTCAAACATCACCAGAAACACAATACAGCCACTCTTGTGAAGTTCCTGGTGTTCCGGTAGCCATCTCTTTGCGCTCCTAAAGGAATACTTTATCAGTGTTTTTGTATACATCCGACAACAGCTTCGGAGACTGTGGTGACGCACATGTTATTTACTGTTGTTCCAGCTGTGGCAATATCAATTGGCATGAAAAAGTTAAAATTTGTGGGTTGGGGAGCCTATAGCTGTTAAGGTAGGACGTGTGTTTGAGGAGCTCCAGGTCTTACAAGTTACTTTGGAGTTAGTTTTCAATCTTAATTTAATTTTCTTTTTCGGATTCATAGTCACACTTTCTGGGGCTATCCAAGAGGAGCCTGGTAAAAGCAGTAGTAGTCACCCCTTATATCAACGGGTACGGAGACCTGTTTTTTGCGTTTCCAATATTGCGTCGTACCCCAAACTAATCCTGAATGAAAAAAAAAAATTAAAATTTGGACTAGTGACGCACATTTTATGCACGCTGTGGCAATTGCAATTTGCAATAAAAATAATCTGCTAACAACAACCACTACCTATGACCACACCTGACTCCTGAAGTCATGCTTCAGTTATTAAGTCAAGTTAAATTAATTTTTTTTTTCTTTATTATGCGCAGCAGAGGCTCCAGGACCCTTGACAAAACCAGCAGCAGGAAAGAGGACATATGGCATCCTTTTGAAAAAAATGATTATAGGAAAGGCATTGATTTTAGAAACACAGAGATCATTAGTTGCAACCGTGAAATCACAAAAAACTTCGATTATACACCAAGTACACTTATTTATCCTTAGGCCTTTTTAGCAGAGGCTCCAGGACCCTCCACAAAACCAGCAGCATGAAAGAGGACATATGGCATCCTTTAGAAAATTAGATTACAGGAAAGGCATTGATTTTAGAAACACGGAGATCATTAGTTGCAACCGTGAAATCACAAAAAACTTTGATTATACACCAAGTACACTTATTTATCCTTAGGCCTTTTTAGCAGAGGCTCCAGGACCCTCCACAAAACCAGCAGCATGAAAGAGGACATATGGCATACTTTAGAAAATTAGATTACAGGAAAGGCATTGATTTTAGAAACACAGAGATCATTAGTTGCAACCGTGAAATCTAAAAAAACATAGATTATACACCCAGTACACTTATTTATCCTTAGGCCTTTTTAGAAGAGTGTCCCGGAGCCTCAACAGAAAGAACAGCATGAAATAGGACATATGGCATCCTTTTGAAAAATAGATTACAGGAAAGGCATTGATTTTTGAAAGACAGAAAAAATAAGTTACAACTGGGAAATCTAAAAAAACATTGAATAGACACCCAGTACACTTCTTTATCCTTCGGCCTTTTTAGCAGAGGCTCCAGGACACTCAACAAAACCAGCAGTAGGAAAGAGGACATATGGCATCCTTTGTGAAAAAAAGATTATAGGAAAGGCATTGATTTTAGAAACCCGGGGATAATTTGTTGCAACCGTGAATTTGAATAAAAAAAATGGTTGGATGGACACCCAGTACAATTCTTTCTCCCTAGGCCTTTTTATAAGAGGGTCCAGGACCCTCAAACAAAACACCAGCAGGAAAGGGGACATATGGCATACTTTTTAACAATAGAGTAAGAGTACAGGAAAGGCATTGATTTTAGAAACCCATAGATAATTTTTTGCAAATGTCAATTTGAATCAAAAAAATGATTCGATGGACACCCAGTACACCACTTTCTCCTTAGGCCTTTTTATAAGAGGGTCCTGGACCCTCAAAAAAAACACCAGCAGGAAAGAGGACATATGGCATACTTTTGAAAATTAGATTACAGGAAAGGCATTGATTTTAGAAACACAGAGATCAGTTATATGACCCGGGAAATAAAAAAAAAAAAAAAAAAAAATTAGACACCCAGTACACTTCTTTATCCTTAGGCCTTTTTAAAAAGAGTGTCCCGGAGCCTCAACAGAAAGAACAGCATGAAATAGGACATATGGCATCCTTTTGAAAAATAGATTACAGGAAAGGCATTGATTTTTGAAAGACAGAAAAAATAAGTTACAACTGGGAAATCTAAAAAAACATTGAATAGACACCCAGTACACTTCTTTATCCTTTGGCCTTTTTAGCAGAGGCTCCAGGACACTCAGTAGGAAAGAGGACATATGGCATCCTTTGTGATAAAAAGATTATAGGAAAGGCATTGATTTTAGAAACCCGGGGATAATTTGTTGCAACCGTGAATTTTAATTAAAAAAAATGATTGGATGGACACCAGGTACAATTCTTTATCCATAAGGCCTTTTTATAAGAGGGTCCAGGACCCTCAAACAAAAAACCAGCAGGAAAGAGGACATATGGCATACTTTTGAACAATAGAGTACAGGAAAGGCATTGATTTTAGAAACCCGGGGATAATTTGTTGCAACCGTGAATTTTAATTAAAAAAAATGATTGGATGGACACCAGGTACAATTCTTTATCCATAAGGCCTTTTTATAAGAGGGTCCAGGACCCTCAAAAAAAACACCAGCAGGAAAGAGGACGTATGGCATCCTTTTGAACAATAGAGTACAGGTACAGCATTGATTTTACAAACCCAGAGATCATTTTGGTCAAATGTTAAATAGAAAAATAAAAATGAGTGGCCAACCAGTACACCTCTTTCTCCTTAGGCCTTTTTATAAGATGGTCCTGGACACTCAAAAAAAACACCAGCAGGAAAGAGGACGTATGGCATCCTTTTGAACAATAGAGTACAGGTACGGCATTGATTTTACAAAACCAGAGATAATTTTGGTCAAATGAGAAATAGAAAATAAAAATGAGTGGACACCCAGTACACCTCTTTCACCTTAGGCCTTTTTATAACAGTGTCCAGGACCCTCAAACAAAATACCAGCAGGAAAGAGAACATATGGCATACTTTGGAACAATAGAGTACTGGTACGGCATTGATTTGTGAAACCCACAGATAATTGTTTGTAAAAGTGAAATAGCACCAAAAACCATGCTTGGACTCCCACTCCAGGTCGTTCTCCTTCAGCTTTTTTATAAGAGGGTCCAGCACCCTCAACAGAAACAACTGCAGGAAACACCACCACATATGCCATCCTTTTGCACAAGCGAGTACAGGTATGGCATCCATTTTAGAAACCCAAAGATAATTGAGAGGAACCAGGAACATTTTTATAAAAACTGGATGGGGCAACCATTACTACAGGTCATTCTGCTTCAGCCTTTTTATATCATGGGCCACGACCCGCAACAGGCACAAGAGCATGAAACAAAACATATGCCACCCTTTTGCACAATAGAGTACAGGTATGTCATAGATGGAACACGGAGATAATTTAGAGCAACCAAGAGACGGATAAAGATGCTTGGTCGGTCCTACTCTTTCAAATTTGTTGCATTTTGCGTTCAATTGAATGGTCCACCGGATATGAGTGGTGTGTAAAGTTGTACAATTCGTAACAGTTTAATCACTAGTGTTATGTGCCTTATTTTTTTTATTTGAGTTTTGTACCCACAGAGATGCAGCAGAGGCCAGAAAAATTAGGAATGTACAAATGACTGAAACATTGGGGTATTGTTGGAGCAACTGCTGTAGCAGCGGCCAGAAAAATCGATGTTTGTAAAACATTTATAAAGTGCCCTAAAAGCTTGTGGCTTGAACACTAGTTGTTGGCGGATAAGTCAAGCAAGTCCTCCGTCTTTATAACAAAAAAAAAAAGGCCAGCTTGTGTACCAGTTGTAGCCCAAGGCAGCTCATATCATCATCAGTAGTTTTTTATTCAAATGTATCGCCCAATGTCAGTCCCTTCGGGATCCAGCCCTCATTCATTTTTATAAAAGTGAGATAGTCAAGGCTTTTTTGACCTAGGCGACTTCTCTTCTCAGTGACAAAACCTCCTGCTGCACTAAAAGTCCTTTCGGACAGGACACTTGAAGCGGGGCAGGCCAGAAATTCCATTGCAAATTGGGAAAGCTCAGGCCACAAGTCCAGCCTGCACACCCAGTAGTCAAGGGGTCCATCGCTCCTGAGAGTGTCGAGATCCGCAGTTAAAGCTAGGTAGTCTGCTACCTGTCGGTTGAGTCTTTCTCTAAGGCTGGATCCCGAAAGGCTCTGATGGTGCATGGGAGTTAAAAAGGTACGCATGTCCTCCATCAACAAGACGTCAGGAAAGCGCCCGGTCCTTGCCGCCGTGGTTGTGGGAGGAGGAGGATTAATTTCATCTCTTCCCCTGTTACATTCCCGTGGTGCTGTGACATCACCCTTATACGCTGTGTAAAGCATAGTTTTTAATTTATTATGAAAATGCTCCATCCTTTCCGACTTGCGGGAATTTGGTAACATTTCAGGCACTTTATGCTTATACCGGGGGTTGAGGAGCGTGGACACCCAGTACAGGTCGTTCTCCTTCAGCTTTTTTATACGAGGGTCCCTCAACAGGCACGACAGCATGAAAGAACCCATTTGAACAAGGTTGGATGCTGAGCTAATCATGTCGCGTTCCTCCTCCTCACTGATCTCACTGATGGTATCTTCTTCCCCCCAGCCACGTACAACACCACGAGTACCAGAGAGGTGACAAGAACGAGCACCCTGGGATGCCTGTTGTGCTCGGTCTTCCTCCTCCTCCTCCTCCTCAAAGCCACATTCCTCCTCTGACTCCTCTTCCTCACAATCCTCTTCCTGCGTTGCCGCAGGTCCAGCAAGCGATGCTGATTCGGCTGTTTGTGGGGGTGATGGACACCACAACTCTTCCTCTTCCTCTTCACGCTCATCTACTGCCTGATCCAGCACTCTTCGCAGGGCACGCTCCAGGAAGAAAACAAATGGTATGATGTCGCTGATGGTGCCTTCGGTGCGACTGACAAGGTTTGTCACCTCCTCAAAAGGACGCATGAGCCTACAGGCATTGCGCATGAGCGTCCAGTAATTTGGCAAAAATATCCCCAGCTCCCCAGAGGCTGTCCTAGCACCCCGGTCATACAAATACTCATTAACAGCTTTTTCTTGTTGGAGCAGGCGGTCAAACATTAGGAGTGTTGAATTCCACCGTGTCGGGCTGTCGCAAATCAAGCGCCTCACTGGCAGGTTGTTTCGACACTGGATATCAGACAAGTGCGCCATGGCCGTGTAGGAACGCCTGAAATGGCCACACACCTTCCTGGCCTGCTTCAGGATGTCCTGTAAGCCTGGGTACTTATGGACAAATCGTTGTACAATCAGATTACACACATGTGCCATGCACGGCACATGTGTCAACTTGCCCAATTTCAATGCCGCCACCAAATTACTTCCATTGTCAGAAACAACCTTGCCAATCTCCAGTTGGTGCGGAGTCAGCCACTGATCCACCTGTGCGTTCAGGGCGGTCAGGAGTGCTGGTGCGGTGTGACTCTCAGCTTTCAGGCAAGTCAACCCCAAGACGGCGTGACACTGCCGTACCCGGGATGTAGCATAGTACCTGGGGAGCTGGGGGGGGTGCCATAGATGTGGAGCAAGACGCAGAAGTTGAAGAGGACTCAGCCGAGGAAGAGGTTATGGAAGAGGCTGGAGTAGGAGGAGTAGAGGAGGTAGCAGCAGGCCTGCCTGCAAGTCGTGGCAGTGTCACCAACTCTTCTGCAGAGCCACGCATTCCATGCTTGTCAGAAGTCAGCAGGTTTACCCAATGCGCAGTGTAGGTGATATACCTGCCCTGACCATGCTTTGCAGACCAGCTATCCGTGGTCATATGGACCCTTGCCCCAACGCTGTGTGCCAGACATGCCATAACTTACTTTCTCACAACAGAGTACAGGTTTGGGATTGCCTTTTGTGAAAAGAAATTTCTGCCAGGTACCTTCCACTGCGGTTTCCCAATAGATACAAATTTTTTGAAAGCATCAGACTCCACCAGCTTGTATGGTAAAAGCTGGCGGGCTAAGAGTTCAGACAAGCCAGCTGTCAGACGCCGGGCAAGGGGGTGACTTTGAGAAATTGGCTTCTTACGCTCAAACATGTCCTTGACAGACACCTGACTGTGGGCAGATGACCAGGAACTGCTACGTAAGAGAGACTGAGTGGAGGATGGTTGAGGGGGGCAAGGAGGACAGCACTGGTTGACGTGGCTGAAGATGCTGGAGCAGGAGGAGGAGGGCGGCTTTCACTTTGTGTGCTGCTTCTACTCATGTGTTCTTCCCATCGGCCTTTGTGATGGGAGACCATGTGCCTTCGCAAAGCAGTTGTACCTAGGTGGCTGTTGGACTTCCCACGACTCTGTTTCTTTTGGCACAGGTTGCAAATGGCATCGCTGTTGTCAGAGGCAGACACACAAAAAAAATGCCACACTGCTGAGCTCTGCGATGACGGCATTCTGGTGGTGGCAACAGCATGCGTTGATGGGCGTCGGCGGGCTGTCTGGCTGACCCCTGGTGACGATGCATGCTGTCTCACTGTGCCACTAGCTCCTTGAGATGACCTCCCCGTACTTCCAAATCGTCTCCTCCTCCTCCTCCTCCTCTCTGTCTCCCCATCTGAACTTTCCCCCTCTTCTTCTTCTCTTCTAGCAGGCACCCACGTGACATCCACCGATACATCATCATCAACCGCTTCACTTGTATCTGAAACATCAAGAAAGGAAGCAGCAGCGGGTACAACATCACCATCATCATCACACCATACCTCCATGTCGGTAATGCTGCCTGACTGAGACTGATCACTATTATCTACATCCTCTGTCAATGATGGTTGCGCATCACTCATTTCTTCAAAATGATGTGTCAATAACTCCTGTGGCAGATCAAGTGAAGCAGCTGTGGTGCTAGTGTTGGTGGTGGCGACAGGCGGCGGAGTGTCACTGGTCACTTGAGACCTGCCCAAAGCACAGCTGGACTTAGATGGTGCGTCAAGGTTAGGAGGACTAGCAGCGGAAGCTGAAGAAGATTGGGTTTCCTGTGTTAGCCATTCAACTAGGTCCTCCTCAGAAGTTTTTGCATCCCCCTGGCACCCGGCGTCTGAACAATGTGCATATTTGTAGGGTCTAAAGGAATCACAGCACCACGACCACGGAACCTGCGGGGTGGCCTGCCTCTGCCTGTCATTTTTTTTTAAATGGACACTAACAATACTATTACACCAATTGAGTGGTGGCACTGTGAAAGTGGGCACAGTATACGCTGTGAGACTGACAACAACAAAAAAGACAGATGTTTTAAAAATCACAAATTGTTAATTTTTTGAAATATTACTAGTACTGTGGCAACAAATATGATTGTTTGGCACTATTTGGCAAATGAGCCTGTCTGGCACACACGCTGGGAGAAAGGAAACTGCAATTCAATGGCACTAGGAGACTGAAGAATCACAGTCAAAACAGTTATGATTAACAAAAATTCCAATCCTGTTACAATAAATATGAGTGGTGGCACTAATTGGCTAGTTGGGACTGGCACACAGGCAGGCAGGCAGGAGGAAAATGCAATTCAAGGGCACTAGTAGACTGCAGATTGACAGTCAAAACAGTGTTGATTGACAAATTTTGCAATACTGTTAAAAGAAATATGATTGCTAGCACTAATTGGATAGTTGGGCCTGGCACACAGGCTGGCAGGCAGTAGAAAAGTGCAATTCAATGGCACAAGCAAAATGAGGATTAAGATCAACCATCAAGATTTTTTTTATTTTAATTAGTAACTATACTATGACAACAATTAGGATTGGTGTAAATAGTTGGCAAGACGGCCTGGCACAAAAGGATGGCAGGCAGGAGGGAGATGCAATTCAAGGACACTAGGAGACTGATTAATGACAGTCAAAACAGTGATGATTGACAATTTTTGCAATACTGTTAAAAGAAATATGATTGCTGACAACAATTGGCTAGGTGGGCCTGGCTCACAGCAGGCTGCAAGGCAGGAGGAAAGTGCTATTCAATGGCACCAGCAAACTGAGGTTTCAAATCACAGCAACTATTACCAAAAATTTTAATTTTTAATTATTAGAATACTGTCACAACAAATATGATTGGTGTAAATATTTTTTAAGTAGGCCTGGCACACAGGTTTGGAAGGCTGTAGAAAAGTGCTATTCTAGGGCACGAGCAAACTAAGGATTAAGATCATCAACAATAAAGATTTTTTTAATTGTAATTAGTAACTATACTGTGACAAAAAATTTGGATTGGTGTAAATAGTTGGCAAGACGGCCTTGCACAAAAGGATGGCAGGCAGGAGGGAGATGCAATTCAAGGACACTAGGAGACTGATTACTGACAGTCTAAACAGTGATGATTGACAATTTTTGCAATACTGTTAACAGAAATATGATTGCTGACAACAATTGGCTAGGTGGGCCTGGCTCACAGCAGGCTGCAAGGCAGGAGGAAAGTGTTATTCAATGGCAGCAGCAAACTGACGATTCAAATCACAGCAACTATTACCAAAAATTTTAATATTTAATTATTATAAAACTGTCACAACAAATATGATTGGTGTAAATATTTTTTAAGTAGGCCTGGCACACAGGCTTGGAAGGCTGTAGAAAAGTGCAATTCAAAGGCACGAGCAAACTGAGGGTTAAGATCATCAACAATAAAGATTTTTTTTATTGTAATTAGTAACTATACTGTGACAAAATATTTGGATTGGTGTAAATAGTTGGCAAGACGGCCTGGCACAAAAGGATGGCAGGCAGGAGGGAGATGCAATTCAAGGACACTAGGAGACTGATTACTGACAGTCTAAACAGTGATGATTGACAATTTTTGCAATAATGTTAACAGAAATATGATTGCTGACAACAATTGGCTAGGTGGGCCTGGCTCACAGCAGGCTGCAAGGCAGGAGGAAAGTGCTATTCAATGGCACCAGCAAACTGACGATTCAAATCACATCAACTATTACCAAAATTTTTAATTTTTAATTATTAGAATACTGTCACAACAAATATGATTGGTGTAAATATTTTTTAAGTAGGCCTGGCACACAGGCTTGGAAGGCTGTAGAAAAGTGCAATTCAAAGGCTTGAGCAAACTGAGGGTTAAGATCATCAACAATAAAGATTTTTTTAATTGTAATTAGTAACTATACTGTGACAAAAAAATTTGGATTGGTGTAAATAGTTGGCAAGATGGCCTGGCACAAAAGGATGGCAGGCAGGAGGGAGATGCAATTCAAGGAAACTAGGAGACTGATTACTGACAGTCTAAACAGTGATGATTGACAATTTTTGCAATACTGTTAACAGAAATATGATTGCTGACAACAATTGGCTAGGTGGGCCTGGCTCACAGCAGGCTGCAAGGTAGGAGGAAAGTGCTATTCAATGGCACCAGCAAACTGACGATTCAAATCACAGCAACTATTACCAAAAATTTTAATTTTTAATTATTAGTATACTGTCACAACAAATATGATTGGTGTAAATATTTTTTAAGTAGGCCTGGCACACAGGCTTGGAAGGCTGTAGAAAAGTGCAATTCAAAGGCACGAGCAAACTGAGGATTAAGATCATCAACAATAAAGATTTTTTTAATGGTAATTAGTAACTATACTGTGACAAAAAATTTGGATTGGTGTAAATAGTTGGCAAGACGGCCTGGCACAAAGGGATGGCAGGCAGGAGGGAGATGCAATTCAAGGACACTAGGAGACTGATTACTAACAGTCTAAACAGTGATGATTGACAATTTTTGAAATACTGTTAACAGAAATATGATTGCTGACAACAATTGGCTAGGTGGGCCTGGCTCACAGCAGGCTGCAAGGCCGGAGGAAAGTGCTATTTAATGGCACCAGCAAACTGAGGATTCAAATCACAGCAACTATTACCAAAAATTTTAATTTTTAATTATTAGAATACTGTCCCAACAAATATGATTGGTGTAAATATTTTTTAAGTAGGCCTGGCACACAGGCTTGGAAGGCTGTAGAAAAGTGCAATTCAAAGGCACGAGCAAACTGAGGATTAAGATCATCAACAATAAAGATTTTTTTAATGGTAATTAGTAACTATACTGTGACAAAAAATTTGGATTGGTGTAAATAGTTGGCAAGACGGCCTGGCACAAAGGGATGGCAGGCAGGAGGGAGATGCAATTCAAGGACACTAGGAGACTGATTACTAACAGTCTAAACAGTGATGATTGACAATTTTTGAAATACTGTTAACAGAAATATGATTGCTGACAACAATTGGCTAGGTGGGCCTGGCTCACAGCAGGCTGCAAGGCCGGAGGAAAGTGCTATTTAATGGCACCAGCAAACTGAGGATTCAAATCACAGCAACTATTACCAAAAATTTTAATTTTTAATTATTAGAATACTGTCCCAACAAATATGATTGGTGTAAATATTTTTTAAGTAGGCCTGGCACACAGGCTTGGAAGGCTGTAGAAAAGTGCAATTCAAAGGCACGAGCAAACTGAGGATTAAGATCATCAACAATAAAGATTTTTTTAATGGTAATTAGTAACTATACTGTGACAAAAAATTTGGATTGGTGTAAATAGTTGGCAAGACGGCCTGGCACAAAGGGATGGCAGGCAGGAGGGAGATGCAATTCAAGGACACTAGGAGACTGATTACTAACAGTCTAAACAGTGATGATTGACAATTTTTGAAATACTGTTAACAGAAATATGATTGCTGACAACAATTGGCTAGGTGGGCCTGGCTCACAGCAGGCTGCAAGGCCGGAGGAAAGTGCTATTTAATGGCACCAGCAAACTGAGGATTCAAATCACAGCAACTATTACCAAAAATTTTAATTTTTAATTATTAGAATACTGTCCCAACAAATATGATTGGTGTAAATATTTTTTAAGTAGGCCTGGCACACAGGCTTGGAAGGCTGTAGAAAAGTGAAATTCAAAAGCACAAGCAAACTGAGTATTAAGATCATCAACAATAAAGATTTTTTTAATTTTAATTAGTAACTATACTGTGACAAAAAAATTGGATTGGTGTAAATAGTTGGCAAGACGGCCTGGCACAAAAGAATGGCAGGCAGGAGGGAGATGCAATTCAAGGACACTAAGAGACTGATTACTGACAGTCTAAACAGTGATGATTGACAATTTTTGAAATACTGTTAACAGAAATATGATTGCTGACAACAATTGGCTAGGTGGGCCTGGCTCACAGCAGGCTGCAAGGCCGGAGGAAAGTGCTATTTAATGGCACCAGCAAACTGACGATTCAAATCACAGCAACTATTACCAAAAATTTTAATTTTTAATTATTAGAATACTGTCCCAACAAATATGATTGGTGTAAATATTTTTTAAGTAGGCCTGGCACACAGGCTTGGAAGGCTGTAGAAAAGTGAAATTCAAAAGCACGAGCAAACTGAGTATTAAGATCATCAACAATAAAGATTTTTTTAATTTTAATTAGTAACTATACTGTGACAAAAAATTTGGATTGGTGTAAATAGTTGGCAAGACGGCCTGGCACAAAAGGATGGCAGGCAGGAGGGAGATGCAATTCAAGGAAACTAGGAGACTGATTACTGACAGTCTAAACAGTGATGATTGACAATTTTTGCAATACTGTTAACAGAAATATGATTGCTGACAACAATTGGCTAGGTGGGCCTGGCTCACAGCAGGCTGCAAGGCAGGAGGAAAGTGTTATTCAATGGCACCAGCAAACTGACGATTCAAATCACAGCAACTATTACCAAAAATTTTAATTTTTAATTATTAGAATACTGTCACAACAAATATGATTGGTGTAAATATTTTTTAAGTAGGCCTGGCACACTGGCTTGGAAGGCTGTAGAAAAGTGTAATTCAAAGGCACGAGCAAACTGAGGGTTAAGATCATCAACAATAAAGATTTTTTTTAATTTTAATTAGTAACTATACTGTGACAAAAAATTTGGATTGGTGTAAATAGTTGGCAAGGCGGCCTGGCACAAAAGGATGGCAGGCAGGAGGGAGATGCAATTCAAGGAAACTAGGAGACTGATTACTGACAGTCTAAACAGTGATGATTGACAATTTTTGCAATACTGTTAACAGAAATATGATTGCTGACAACAATTGGCTAGGTGGGCCTGGCTCACAGCAGGCTGCAAGGCAGGAGGAAAGTGCTAGCTATTCAATGGCACCAGCAAACTGACAATTCAAATCACAGCAACTATTACCAAAAATTTTAATTTTTAATTATTAGAATACTGTCACAACAAATATGATTGGTGTAAATATTTTTTAAGTAGGCCTGGCACACAGGCTTGGAAGGCTGTAGAAAAGTGCAATTCAAAGGCACGAGCAAACTGAGGGTTAAGATCATCAACGATAAAGATTTTTTTAATTGTAATTAGTAACTATACTGTGACAAAAAATTTGGATTGGTGTAAATAGTTGGCAAGACGGCCTGGCACAAAAGGATGGCAGGCAGGAGGGAGATGCAATTCAAGGAAACTAGGAGACTGATTACTGACAGTCTAAACAGTGATGATTGACAATTTTTGCAATACTGTTAACAGAAATATGATTGCTGACAACAATTGGCTTGGTAGGCCTGGCTCACATCAGGCTGCAAGGCAGGAGGAAAGTGCTATTCAATGGCACCAGCAAACTGACGATTCAAATCACAGCAACTATTACCAAAAATTTTAATTTTTAATTATTAGAATACTGTCACAACAAATATGATTGGTGTAAATATTTTTTAAGTAGGCCTGGCACACAGGATTGGAAGGCTGTAGAAAAGTGCAATTCAAAGGCACGAGCAAACTGAGGGTTAAGATCATCAACAATAAAGATTTTTTTAATTTTAATTAGTAACTATACTGTGAAAAAAAATTAGGATTGGTGTAAATAGTTGGCAAGATGGCCTGGCACAAAAGGATGGCAGGCAGGAGGGAGATGCAATTCAAGGACACTAGGAGACTGATTACTGACAGTCTAAACAGTGATGATTGACAATTTTTGCAATACTGTTAACAGAAATATGATTGGTGACAACAATTGGCTAGGTTGGCCTGGCTCACAGCAGGCTGCAAGGCAGGAGGAAAGTGCTATTCAATGGCACCAGCAAACTGAGGATTCAAATCACAGCAACTATTACCAAAAATTTTAATTTTTAATTATTAGAATACTGTCACAACAAATATGATTGGTGTAAATATTTTTTAAGTAGGCCTGGCACACAGGCTTGGAAGGATGTAGAAAAGTGCAATTCAAAGGCACGAGCAAACTGAGGGTTAAGATCAACACTAAAAAAATTTTTTATTTAAATTAATAACTATACTGTCTGACTGTGACAACAATTATTATTGGTGTAAATAGTTGGCTAGACGGCCTGGCACAAAAGGCTGGCAGTGGCAGGCAGGAGGTAAATGAAATTCAATGGCCCTAGGAGACTGAATATTTGCAGTCCAAAAAATTATGTTTTTTTTTTTATTATTACTGTTACAAGAATTGTGATTGGTGCCACTAATTGGCTACTTGGGCCTGGCAGACAGGCTGGCAGATATGAGTCGTGGATGGTAGGTAGGGCAGTAATTTAACACAGTATGCTGTGTAAGTGACAAAAACACAGGACTGATAGAAAATTAAGTTACATTACACTAGCAAAATATTTTAAAATTTTAGATTTTAATATTAAAATTATGTTAAGAAGTGCAATGCACATATGACTCTATGAGTGGTCGCACTGGCTGACTGCTACGTAGGGCAGCAATTATAACAACAGTATGCTGTGTAAGTCAGATAGACAGTTAGACACAGGCCTGATAGAAAATACAATTAGATTACACTAGCATAATGATTTAAAGACTTTTTTTTTGGAAATTTTAAGAAAAAGGTTAAGCACATACATATGAGTCGTGGCTGATAGCCTTGGAAGGGCAGCTATTAAAAACAGTAGGCTATGTATGTCGGATACACACACGCCTGATAGAAAATACTATTAGATTACACTAGAAAAATGATTTTTCCTATGAATGTCAGGAGCAAAAACATAACACGTCCTATCATTAAAAAAGCAAGGTCGTTATGAGTCTAAAATGGCGGATTCCGAGTAGCTGGGAGTGTCTGTGAGGGAGTGTCTGATGTTGATTGGCTCTAATGTGTCAGGCGGCTGTGACATAAAGGGTCAAAGTTTCCACAATGATGACACATAGGGGCAGATCGAACATCGCCATGTGTTCGCCCACAAACGCGAACGCGAACAAGCTATGTTCGCTGTGAACCGTTCGGGACATCACTAGCGTTAAGGTCCTATTTAGGTCCCATTCCCATTTGTCCTCTCAGCATGCTGCTGAAGGCATGAATGGCCCAATATTCAGCTGAAACTGAATGCACATATCTATTTTTTAGTATAGTGATTCAATTCTAACGCCCAGTCCGTCCACTTCAAAAGTAAACTTCACAATAAATAATTTGTGTGAATGACGTCTGGCTATAGCGCCGATTGGAGAACAGTTCAAAGCATTAGCTCACAAAAAGAAAATGTACTTTTGAAGTGGATGGCTGGAGTGTGAGGTATTAGAATTTAATCACTATATTAAAAAGTAAGTTATAGCGTATATTCAATAGAATGCATGAATTAAAAGTCTATCTAAAATATTGACCCCCAAAATCTGTTATTATATTTACCAGTCAAGTATGAATGAGATGAGAAGGCGGGAGGAGGAGGGGGGGCAGCTACACTACAGAACATTTTATTTTTAAAATAAAAATGATTAAAAATTCAGTCTTTTTCATCAAACTGGGTACTGGCAGACAGCTGCCAGTACCAAAGATGGCGGCAACTAGGTAGAGGGTTAGAGAGCGGTGACAATTGTGGGGTGGGGGAGGGAGGGAGCTGTTTGAGGGGGTCAGGGAGGGATCAGGGGGTGGTATGTGTCAGGTGGGAGGCTGATCTCTACACTAAAGCTAAAATTAACTCTACAAGATACCTAATTATCCCCTTAACTGCTGGGTGTAATACAAGTGTGGTGTGCAGCAGCATTTTGCGGCCTTCTAATTACCAAAGAGCAATGCCAAAGCCATATATGTCTGCTATTTCTGAAAAAAGGGGATCCCAGAGAAGCATTTACAAACATTTGTGCCATGATTGCTCTAACTGTTTGTAAATAATTTCAGTGAGAAACCTAAAATTGTGAAAAAGTTCTTCTCTGAATTTCAAACACATAGATACAATTTCAGACAAAGAGGGGAGATACATTATTGTTAGCCTAAATGAAGTGGAGATTGTTCTCTGTAATGTATACGCTCCAAATGAACGGCAAGAACAGTTCTTCTTGAGACTGTCTTATCTCCTCTCAGGGTGGGACTCTGCAAGGATTTTCCTTGCAGGGGATTTCAATGTATCGTTATATAATCATGGTCATATCACATAAACACACCAACATTCCCCGCAGCACAGAAGCAGCAAAAAAATAAAGTCAATACTAAGCACTATGGAGGGCCATAATCTTTTAGATTCCTGGAAGGCACTATACGGGACTACCACTGATCATACCTATTACTCTACAGCTTACCACAAATATTTTAGACTAGACTATATTTTCGTAAGTCAGACACTGCCCGGAGCTCCTCTGTACTCAGTGGCGTCACTAGGGGGGTGCGGACCGCTCCCGGGTGTCACCCTCAGGGGGGGGGGGGGTGACACACCACTAGACAGGCAGGGACATACTCAGGGCTGCAATGCAGCAGTACTTAACTTGTTGGCCTTTGCACAATAGAGTGTGCTGTACACGGCAAACACCCAATCCAACAACCGACATGCTGGCTCTCCCGCCATCCAATCATGCTCCACACTGGTCACGTTCCTCAACTTGGCTTAGTTACACAGCACCACCAGGAGGAAGGTGACCGGAGATAAAGAGGGAGGAGCATGATGACGATTAGCCAGCAGCGCAGGACAGAGAGTAGGAGAGCGCGAGACACACACTTGTCGCAACACAGGGCAGCAAATTTGAAGACAGCCAGGCAGGGGCTCCCTGCAATTCTGGAGTCAAGTTACAGCTTTAAGGGCAGCATATTAGAGAGAGCGGCACTTAACTTTGTGTATTGACTGGCTGCGAGGCTGTGCTGAGTGAGGTCACATAACAGATAAGACATACTGTCTCCCTGCAGTCGGCATGCCAGATAATTAGCATAATCTCAGAAGCAACTCCTCCCCCTTCTCCCTCCTGTCAGCCTCAAGTTTCAGCAAGCACACTGCGTGCAGCTCAAAGGGACACAAAACCCAATTTTTTTCTTTCATGTCCCAGAAAGAGCATGTCCTTTTACAAATGTACTTCTATTATGTAATTTTGTTTTATTCTTTTGGTATCCTTGTTGAAAAGCATACCTATGTAGGATCAGGAGCTGTTGATTGGTGGCTGCACATATATGCCTAATGTTATTGGATTACCAATGTAGATTGCTATTTCTTCACCAAGAGAATGAAGCAAATTAGATAATAGAAGTAAAATGGAAAGTTTATTTCATTTATAAGAATCATGAAAGAAATAATTTGGGTTTCATGTCCCTTTAAGAAAGAACTAACAGTGTACCAGTTAAAGGGGCTAATGTCGGTTTATTGTTAATGCTCCCAGCCCCCACCCTCCAGCTCACATCAGGACACAGACTTTTTTTAACCTCTTTGCTCCTTAAGGTTATGGCTGTCAAAAACATTTGATGTATATAAAACTGTCCTGTATGCAGCAAATACAAAGTACAAAGGCAGATAAAATTGTTAGTTCTTTTGAATTTGTGATTGTTTTTGTGTGTGTGCTTGTGTATGTTTGCAAAAGAAAAAGTTTGGATCTTGACTCCTAAATAATGTTATATGGTATTCTTTATTCCAAAATTATTATTTTTTTAAAAACAAAGTAGAAGCATCAGCTGGTGGAACATAAGCCTGATCTTACGCGTTTCACCCGTTGGCTGTAATCATAGATCTAAACCTCCTTGTTGGAGGTGTGCTTTTTAGGGGATATTAGCCCCTCCTATGTAAAAGTTATTTAAAAAGACAAAAAATATACATTTTTGTACAAAATACTCAGCTAGTAAATACAAACAAACAAAGTGATAATTACAGTATACATAAAACAGTACTCATATGAAAAAATAATAGAAATAAATGTAAGAGTAATAGCAACTGCACTTGTTGAGACTATTAGGAAATGGATAGTTAAATAGAGTTTTCTTTTTTAATTTAAACAAATAGAGTAAATACACTCAGTGAGCTTGATAAATATCAAGCTCTGAATAAATTCATTACACGGTAAAGTGCACTCAATAAGCATGATAAATATCATGCCCTGAACAAAATCACTATACAGTACATTTCAATTTGTGCTTTTAAATAAACCCTTAAAGGTATAATACTCTCCCTACCTAAAACTGTAATGTGCATTCCTATTAGTTAAGAATTATAAATTTGGTCAACAAGTAAATTAGTGAGCCATGAACAGAGACCTTACTTTCATTGTATGGATTTAGAAATTAATCATTATACATATATGTGTGTATATATATATATATGAATGTAGTTATTTGATGTAAAGAGACTAAATAGTTAGTCAATTAAATAAGTGTCAATAAATAAATAAATCGGTAAATAGAGAGCGCATCTGAAATAGATATAAAAAGTAGTACCTCATTAGGATAGATCAAAATAAATCATTCCCAATAATTGATTATGTCATATTGTGAATTAAACCCATTGGGTACCAAACTCTGCAACTTATGTATCCAATAAACTTCCTGACGACCCATGAGCGTGTTCCTGTTGCCACCTCTAGCAGGAATAAATACAGCTTCTATGGCCTTCCACCTGAAAGTGTCAACCTTTTGTTTGTGCTCAAAAATGAAGTGTTCTGAAAGAGCAGAGCAGTTTTGATTGTTTTTAATATAACCTAAATGTTCCCTCACTCTAGTACGAACATCTCTAGTAGTGAGGCCTACATATTGTTTGAGACATAGGTTGCACTCTACAAGATAGATAACATAGTTGCTAGAGCATTTGACACAGCCTTTTGTGGAGAACACTTCCCCTGTTACTTGGGACTGGAATTGGGAACCTTGACTGATGAACTCACAAGCTTTACAGCGTGGGTGTCCTCACCTCTATGTTCCTGAGCATTGTAGCCATGTGCTATTGCCGGTAATTTTAGGGAGCATAATAGATAAGATCATATTGGTCAATGTTAGATTTTTAGCGTGGATAAAGTTACAGCCTTCCCCTATCAGCAATTTAAGTGTATCATCCCCATATAAAATGGGGAGATACTTTTTAATGATATCACAGATTTTGTAGAATTGGTTCGAATATTTCGTCATGAAATTTAAACCATTTTTTCGTTTCTGTTTGCCTGTGCGTTTTTCAAGAAGGCTGATCCTATCTACTTTCACTATATCCTCTTTTTTCTTCTTCTATTATTCGTTTGGAGTACCCTCTATCCGCAAACCGTCTACTCAGTGTTTCAACTTCTTGCTCAAAATCTAATTGCTCTGAGCAATTTCGTCTTACTCTGAGCATCTGTCTCTTGACAATACATTTAAAAATGTGCATTGGATGATTGCTATTAGCATGATGATTACCAGAAAACGGTTTCCTATATAGTTTAGAGATTACACCTTTTGTAGACGTTTTAGCGGAAAGGGTAAGGTCCAAAAAGACTACTTCCTTCTTTTCCCAAGTATGGGTAAATTACAGACTTTTATCATTTCTGTTTAAATAATTTACAAATAATTCTGCATTGTCTTGATCCCCCTCCAGATCATGACCAAATCATCAATGTATCTTCTGTAGAAAACTATCCTATCCCTGAGGGGACCCCCACCCGCATAGACATAAATAGGTTTGCGTAGGAGGGGGCGAATTTGGCCCCCATCGCTGTCCCAAGTCTCTACAGGTAGAAAGTCCCCTTGAAGAGGAAATAGTTATGATTTAGCAAAAATTCTGTCACCCAAATCAGAAACAATTTATTACTTTTGGACAGAGTGGTTCTGGTGTCGAAAAAGAAAGAGATAGCTTGTAGACCTAGATCATGGGGTATTGTTGAATATAGTGATTGTCAGTATATTTATGAAAATCTAAGTAGTGCTCTCCAAATAATATATCAGCTTATGGCAGGGTTATAACACAATATATTTAATAATTATCCTTAAAAAGAGAAACCCTTAACCAACATGCATCTACTAGAAACCATACAATTAATATAAATACCTGAATTCTTTTATTTAGTTAATATCCATGAACATTTTGAAATATATTTGCAATACCAGAATATGACACAATATTATATACGTTAAAACCGACTATTAAGCTATCCTTCTAACAAAGCCCAGAAAAATTTACCTTCACAAATCAGTCTTATTTACAAATAGCCTTTCATTCAGTTAACACAATGGGACTAAAACCTTTAACTTTTAACATCCAAGCAATACAATCCTAAACAGTGCTTATAAACAATAGGATAAACCAGAACTTTCACAGATAAATCACTTAGCCTACCAGATACAAATGTAAACAATACCTAGGCTTATGAAATATTAACTTGAAATACAAACTGCTTCTTTAAATCTTTCAACTGTACTTTAAATTGCAGTGACTTAGAATTTAACTAATAGTCTTACCAATAACCTTGAATACGTTACCAGGGTAAAGAGCAGTCGATATCCAATATTCCTTAATAGGAATTATTTTACCTCAGATCACCAATAAGTGTATATCGCAATCAATGAGAAAGGTAGATTAGCTTTGCTTGAGTAAATGGTATTTCACGCCCAGCAGGAACCGAGACCTCTGGCACTCCAGGATATATGTATGTTAACCCATGTTAGTCCAACACTGGCTCATAGTATTTTGCTCCATTTTCCCTGGATTGGATATATAGTAGTAGATCGGTTGCATACAATATAACTGAGCATATAATGCTACATGTTTGTTATACGACTTACATGTCAGGTTGTATATATTATGTGCTTATGTATAATTATGTGTGGCAAACTTTATTATAAGATATTAACTTCATTTCAAGGTCCAAAAGTGACCGTATGTAATGTTAGAGCTCCTCTCCCTATATATTTAAAGTATAAAGGCCCATGAGTGATCTGCCAGTCTTGTTGAGGTGCTTTCATTCCCCACAAAAATAAAAAATAGTATTTTGTACAAAAGTAATGTACTGTATTCCTAATTTTCCGCTGACATGTATACAGTAATTTAATTAATTCTATGAGAATGTAAAAGCTAAACAAATATTACTGTATCTAACGCATGCATGTTACTGAACTTCTGTTTATTGTTTACTACTTGCATAACCTCAATAAAAATCTTTAATAAAAAAAATAAAAAATGCTGTCTTTGACACAGCAGGAAGTGGGCTTCAAAGGCTATGTTAACTCTCAATTATGGTAAGACATGTTTGTATTTTCATCTAGGTAGCAAATGCTTTAGTGTCAAGCCTCCGTAAACATCTTGTCTGCAGTTTAGTCCTGAATTGTTTATTCAAACTTGTGGGGGTTTTGAGAATCAAATCCTGACATAAGAATTTAAACCTCATTCCAGTAATTTCTGATAAAATATGGTTTCATACATAAACACATTTCCCTGTCCTATTGACATACATATATAAATATGTATTTACCTGTGCCCTGACATGATACAACATCGGCAGTGAGCCAACTGTATTCACTACTCCACTCTAGGTCTTTAAGCAATCTAAGAATATGTGTTGTGTCTTTGAGGTAAAAACAGAGGTTTAAAACAAAGGGGTGTAAGAACGAGTCAAGACACTCGGATAGGGGCTCCAAAAGGGATCCTATACCCAAAACAATTGGCCTGCCTTTTACATTCTGCAGCCCCTTATGTGTCTTTGGCAGGTGGTGGAATATCGGGGTGACCAGATGAATAACATATAGACAATCAGCTGTCTTTTGATCCATCATCCCCAGATATAATACATCATCTAACAGAAACAAACAGTTACCGGTATCAGCGTTTGGGTCCTAGTAGTTGTTAAAGGGCAAATATTGAGGAATAAGAAGCCGGTTGTAGTTATTCTGAAATTGAAGGTGAAAAACCACAGGCTGGCTGGTGTGGATAAATCAGCTGATGATCCCGGAACCTCTGCTGTTCAGATCCGGGTGTGCTGCTACCCGTAGTGGAAGGTGTGTGCTCTCAGGTTACACCCAATCAGGAACAGGAACTAGGACAGAATAAAAGACAGGCGCAGCCCAATTCAAGTGCAGGGTAATTTATTAGGACATAAGTGCAAGTACACAATACATACTCACAAACGTTTAAGAGATAAAACAGCAAAATGGGTTAAAATGATCCCTCCAGTTAGGTAATCGAATTCACAGCCCAGGCACGAACATCTCAGTCGAATAATACCAAGTCTGGGTGAGAAGTGCTGGAACTAAAATTACTCCTGGTGGTATAATACAGATAACTCTACGTACATTTCGTCTGAGTTCGTTCAGACTTTTTCAAGAGTGTAATCAAAATAGCAATAAGCTGAATGCATCACAGGTGTCAGATCCTTCCTTTTTTCTCTGCTCACTGCCCCTTTAATGAATGCACCTGCCTATTTAAGACACACCTTTGCCTCTCTTCTATGCTGGATTATCTGCAATTCTCAGTGAACTGTGTGTGAAACTGAGCCAATCCGGCTCCACCTAATTTTCCCAGCATCTCAGAGCGGCTCTCTCGCTCTCGCTACTAACCGCAGCTTGTACTTTCAGCTTGTCTCAGACCAGTATCGGCTGCTACCCGCTGACGTCATCAGCTACCGCCTGGAGCCATTCTCACACAGCTCCACGCTGCAAGCCGCAAGCCTCCGCGGTCTCTCATATAACTTTGCTCACCTCTGTTTCCAGGACTGATTACAGGTCGTATGTTACCAATATTATTACTTGATACCTTATATCTCATTCGCTTCAGTATCTACCTTGATCAATATCTCACTGAATATCTGGACAGTATTATTGCATGAACCTGAACTTTAGTCCTGCCTAATTAGTTTACTGCAGACTTCAGTGTTTGTAGGATAAAACTATCTAGCTGGCAAATATTAATACAGATAGGTTAACCTAGCAAAAGTCATATTTTGTTAACCAACCTGTAACACTATACATATTTTTTGTCAATTCCTATAATAATTGCTATAAGAAATCCTGTATGTTTCACTTCCCATAGTGAACAAACAAACAAGAAATATAATTATAACAGTATAATCCAGCCTCTAAATACAGGTATAGCACTATGGATATGACAGAAATTGCAAACCAAATTGCCACTTTAACTCAACGTATGGATTCTGTAAATTTAACTCTCAGAGATGTGCAAACTGAAAATCAGGTGCTCAAAGATTGCCTTAGAGATATGTATACTACTAAAACTGCACATTCAGAAGCACATCCTGAACCACAGGTGTCTTTTCCTGACAAGTTTAGTGGTAATAGAGCAATGTTTAAGGAATTTAGAAATGCTTGTCTTTTGATGTTTGAACTAAAACCCAGAACTTATAGCACTGATAGAATTAAGGTGTTGACTACTATCTCTTTTTTAAGGGGTGAACCCCGGGTCTGGGCGGACAGTTTGTTTGAAAATCAGAATCCCATTCTAAACTCTATACAGGATTTTCTAAAGGCTCTATCCTCACTATATGAAGATCCTTTTAAACAGGAATCTGCCGAATCCTCTCTCAGGGCCTTGAGACAGGGCAGACAACCTGTAGAAAATTATATATCACAATTTAAAATCTATGCAATTGAATCAAAGTGGAATGAACCCTCGCTTAGACATCAGTTCAGGATTGGGCTTTCAGAAGACATCAAAGATGAGCTCTCCCGTACTGGTATACCAGAGCATTTGGAGGATCTCTTCACACATTGTACTACAATTGATAGGCGTATAAGGGAACGCAAACAAGAGAGGGCAAACACCCCAACCTCATACAAGAGACAGAATACTCCACCAGTACCCTCTAGGGATAATGAGACTCCAATGGATATTGGATTTATCAGAGGTCCTTTATCACCTGAGGAGAAGGGCAGAAGACGCACTCATCGTTTGTGTATGTACTGCGCTGCCCCTGAGCATGACCTGACAGCATGTCCTCTCTTAAAAAAGACAAAAAACGGTAAGACTTCTTCAACATTTCTTAGCCTTTCAGTAAACAGACCAAAACAACCACATATTTCTATGTCTTTTACTTTACAGTGGGATCTACAGTGCCTAAAGATTGATGCGATTATTGATACAGGCGCTTCAGGAAATTACATTGATTGTGATTTTGTAAATAGAAATAAAATACCCTCACAAGCAAAAATGTCTCCTGTTTCTATAAATTTGGTTGATGGATCTTCATTATCCTATGGTCCAGTAACTCTTGAAACCACTCCCTTACTTATGTGCACCTCCACAGGACATAGAGAATCTATCAGCTTTTACATTATACCTAGTCCTCTATATCCTGTTATATTAGGTCTTACTTGGTTACAACTCCATAAACCTATCTTTGACTGGCACAAATTGACTATAGACCTAACGTCTTCCTACTGCTCTCAAACTTGTTTCCCTCTCAATAACATTCTTCTCTCATCTACTTCTCAGTTGCCATCCGAATATACTGATTTTCAAGACGTATTTAACAAGACTGAAGCACAGACACTTCCGCCACACAGGACCTACGACTGTCCTATAGACCTCTTACCTGGCTCCACAATACCAGTGGGTCACATATACCCCCTATCTAAACCCGAATTAGATCACCTAAAATTATATCTACAGGAAAATCTAGCAAAAGGGTTTATTAGACCTTCCACCTCACCTGCTGGCGCAGGTATATTTTTTGTTAAAAACAAAGATCAGTCGCTCAGACCAATTATTGACTACAGGGAGTTAAACAAACGTACCAAGAAAAATCGCTACCCATTACCCCTCATCCCTGAATTGATAGAAAGATTGCGCACTGCCAAAGTCTTCACAAAATTGGACCTCAGGGGTGCTTACAATCTTATAAGAATGAGAGCTGGAGATGAATGGTTAACAGCTTTCAGAACTCGTTATGGCTTGTATGAATATACCGTTATGCCTTTTGGGTTATGTAACGCTCCAGCTACATTCCAATGTTTCATAAATGACATTTTTAAAGACATCTTGGACACCTTTATAGTAGTTTATCTTGACGACATCTTGATCTATTCTGATACTATACAACAACATGTGACCCACGTGAGAACAGTGTTAGCAAGACTTCGTCAACATAAGTTATACGCTAAACTAGAAAAGTGTGAATTTCATTGCAGTCAAGTCACTTTCTTGGGTTACATTATATCGAACACTGGTATTAAGATGGATGACTCTAAAATCCATGCTATCACTCAGTGGCCTACCCCAAAAAATCGTAAACAAGTACAAAGATTCCTTGGTTTTGCGAATTTCTATCGAAAGTTTATTCGTAATTTCGCCCAGACTGCTAAACCACTTACTGATTTAACAAAACACACAAACACTTTTAACTGGACATCTGACTGTCAGAGAGTCTTCCAACAGTTGAAAACTGACTTCACCACGGCACCTATTCTTAAATTCCCAGACCCAGATTTACAATTTATTGTAGAGGTTGATGCGTCGGATTATGCTCTGGGGGCAGTGTTGTCACAGAAACAATCTCTTACTGATGTGATGCATCCTGTCGCCTATCTTTCCAGGCTCATGCTACCAGCTGAACGAAATTACCCCATAGGGGAAAAGGAATTACTGGCCATCAAAACTGCATTTGAGCAATGGCGACATCTATTAGAGGGAGCTTTACACCCTATTATCGTTATTACAGATCACAAAAATTTACAATATTTACAACAAAGTAGGACTCTCTCCTCCAGACAACTCCGCTGGAATCTCTATTTCTCACGATTCAATTATCTCATCACCTACAGGCCTGGTAGTCGAAACGGCAAAGCTGACGCCCTCTCCCGCAAAGACATTAGACCGCTTAATGTGGAAACCCCATCTACAGTTATACCCTCATCAAACTTTTTAGGTCTACTCGTTCATAAAGATCCTCAGTTCCAGAAAGCTCAAAATCAGGATTCCACAAAACCAACTCATCTTCTGCAAAGAAATCCAGATGGTTTATATTACCATGGTAAACATCTATACATACCCCCTCAGTATAGAATTTCTCTTCTACGAGCTCATCATGATTCCCCACTCACGGGATATTTAGGCATACAAAAAACTCTAGAGCTACTTAAGCGTAATTACTGGTGGCCAACTATGCTTTCCTCTGTAGAAGATTATATTTCAAATTGTGGTATTTGTGCCACGTGTAAACCCTCACATCAATCTCCGATGGGACTTCTACAACCATATCCAGTTCCAGAAACCCCTTGGACTCATCTCGCAATGGATTTTACTGTCGATCTACCAAAATCTTTGTCCTACACCTCCATTTTTGTAGTAGTTGATCTACTAACAAAAATGGTGCATTTCATACCAGCTATAGGAGTACCCACTGCACAACAAACTTGCGACTTGTTTATCAGGAATGTTGTTAGATTACATGGGTTGCCTATGGTACTCCTTTCGGACAGAGGATCACAATTCACCTCTCGGTTTTGGAGACATTTATGTAATACTCTACAAGTAACTCAAAAGCTCACAACTTCGTATCATCCACAAACGAATGGACAGGCAGAGCGCACCAATCAGTGGTTGGAGCAGTACCTCCGCTGCTTTTGCTCCAACCAACAGGATCAATGGGCTGACCATCTAGCCCTGGCAGAATTCGCCTACAACAATGCTAAGAATTCTTCAACTGGCTTTAGCCCTTTCTTTCTCAATCATGGACTCCATCCCAGAATCAGCTTCCTTCCTTATGCACCATCTCCCTGTCCTAAAGTCAACGACACTCTGAATGACATCTCCCAGACCTTGTCTGTTGCTCGAGACAACATAAAACATGCACAAGCATCCCATAAACGTTATTATGACTTGCGGCATAAGCCTCAACCTGTCTACCAGGTTGGACAACTAGTCTGGTTGTCAACAAAAAATTTGCGCTTACATACACCCTCCAAGAAAATGAGTAGGCTATTTATAGGTCCTTTTCCTATAATTGCCGTTAGGAATCCAGCTACTGTCACTCTACAACTGCCCCACTCATATAAGTTGCACCCGACTTTCCATGTCTCCCTGGTTAAACCCTGTCTATCCGACAGATTTACCGTGGATTCTGTTACACATGTTCTTTCCCAGGATTTGGAATATGAGATAGAAGCTATTCTTGACTCCAGGAGGCGAAGGGGTGTTTTGGAATATCTAGTACGATGGAAAGGGTATGATCATTCTGAAGACTCATGGGAACCTGCTACTTCAGTCACGGCCCCCAGGTGTGTCTCACTTTTCCACCGTAGAAATCCGGAAAGACCTTGTCCTTAGAACCCTCGCTGTGGGTGTTCTTGGGGGGGGGATATGTCAGATCCTTCCTTTTTTCTCTGCTCACTGCCCCTTTAATGAATGCACCTGCCTATTTAAGACACACCTTTGCCTCTCTTCTATGCTGGATTATCTGCAATTCTCAGTGAACTGTGTGTGAAACTGAGCCAATCCGGCTCCACCTAATTTTCCCAGCATCTCAGAGCGGCTCTCTCGCTCTCGCTACTAACCGCAGCTTGTACTTTCAGCTTGTCTCAGACCAGTATCGGCTGCTACCCGCTGACGTCATCAGCTACCGCCTGGAGCCATTCTCACACAGCTCCACGCTGCAAGCCGCAAGCCTCCGCGGTCTCTCATATAACTTTGCTCACCTCTGTTTCCAGGACTGATTACAGGTCGTATGTTACCAATATTATTACTTGATACCTTATATCTCATTCGCTTCAGTATCTACCTTGATCAATATCTCACTGAATATCTGGACAGTATTATTGCATGAACCTGAACTTTAGTCCTGCCTAATTAGTTTACTGCAGACTTCAGTGTTTGTAGGATAAAACTATCTAGCTGGCAAATATTAATACAGATAGGTTAACCTAGCAAAAGTCATATTTTGTTAACCAACCTGTAACACTATACATATTTTTTGTCAATTCCTATAATAATTGCTATAAGAAATCCTGTATGTTTCACTTCCCATAGTGAACAAACAAACAAGAAATATAATTATAACAACAGGACTCAAACCAGCTTAATAAAAGAGCCTTTGTGGGTGGTAAAGGGATTCTCAGCCAATCATTGATCTTGCTGTGTGTGCAGACTGATTGTGAAAGGCTGAATCCAATAACAATTTGACAAGGTCCTGATTGTTATTACTATAGCATATGCTAACTCACAAAAAACCATATAAAATATATGTTTATAACAGTACCAATTGTATCAGAATAATAATTTTTAGAAAGGTTCTTAATAAAAACATCTCTAAGAAAGCCTAAAAGGGTACATAAAACTTGCCTATTGAAGAATATTTAAATATTTAATAGAATATCCCTTAGCCCTGAAAGGTCACAGTAAATATAAAAAGTTAAAAATTGAACGTCACATAAAAGCTTGTAAGTCTAGATCCACGTTGAGACCGTGAGGCTGCATGGAGTCAAGTTGGTAAATCCAATATGACTCCCTGCGTCTCAATGTGAGGAGTCTGTTAGGATATTTGTTTGCTGGAATCCAGTCTATTATTTGTATTTTTAAAGAAATAGGGTCTTTATTGTGGTGCAGCCTAAAGTGTTCAGATACACTATGTGTAGTAAGACCTATCTTAATGTTATTGACATGCTCACTAAGTCTAGTGCGTACATTCCTTTTCGTTCTACCAATATAGATAAGGTTGCATTTGCAACTGAGAAGATAAACGGCGTAGTTGGTGCCGCAATTACATATATATTTCATTTTAAATTATTTAGATCCATTGTAATTAATAAAGGAATTCCCTGTTTTGATGTAACTACACATTCCACACCTACTCACCCCACATCTGTATGTTCCTGGTTTTTGTTCCAGCCAGGCTGTTGGTGCAATTTTGTCTCTTAAGGCACTGCGTAATTTAGTGGGAGCTAGAATATTTTTCAGGTCTCTGTTTTTTCTAAATGTCACTAACAGGGTTTTGTATAGGGTAGCTCCTAAAACAGGATCTGCTTTTAATATTCCCCAATGTTTTTTTAAAACATTTTGAATGTCTCTGCTGCCTTGATTATATGTGGTGACAAACCTGACTTCACTATTTGGATTATTATTGTTCTGTTTGGCTCTATTTTTAGGTTGTAGAATGCTTGTTCTATCCATGGTTCTGACCCTTTCTTTCGCTTTTTGTAAATCTTTTGGGTCATAGCCTTTCTCCTTAAACCTATTATCCAAAATTGCTTCCTCTCTGTAATAGTCGGTGTCTTTGGTGCAGAGTCTTTTGATCCGCTGGTACTGACCTAGCGGGATATTAGTTTTCCACCTTGGTAGGTGGCCACTTTTTGCGTTCAAAAACCCATTCTTGTCAGTGGGTTTACGGTAGTTGGAGACTGCTATTTTCTGATCCTCATCCACGAATAACACTAAGTCCAGGAATTCTAGTTTTTGTTTATCTATTTTAGAAGTGAATTTGAGATTGTAATTATTGTTGTTCATGTGTTCATGTGGTTCAACAGTTCTCCACAGCTAGTTTCTGACCCCCTCCAAATCATAACGATATCATCAATGTACAGATGGTACTTGATTAAATTACTGCTGTGGGGATTGTTGGCCCAGATGTACTTAGATTCAAAATTGTCCATATAAATATTGGCATACGATGGGGCAAATGTAGTCCCCATCGCAGTCCCTTGTATTTGACAGAAAAATTGTTTTTCGAAAACAAAATAATTATGATTCAATATGAATCTAATACCCATGAGGATAAAGTCTAAGTGTTTTTGAGCAAAATTTGCGTTTTGTAGTGTCTCCTGTACCGCCTTGACTCCTGAGTCATGGGGGATGCAAGTGTACAAGGAGAACACGTCACATGTTATCCAAGTATAGTCATCTTGCCACTTACAAAGTTCGGCGCTTTTTAAATTCTTGCGCTCTTCAGTTCTTCCCTCACATCTCAGCAATAGAGCTTGTGTGTTCATAGTGGTTCTAACAGCCAACAGGTTGATGTTCGTTTTTACATGATATACATGACTGCTTGTTGTTGTTTTTTATTGCATAATACTTTCTGCATTTTTGACTAATATTCTTTTAGCTTAGTTTTATTAATAAGGCTATTGCTAGTTTTGTTTTTCAGCATAGTAGTGATCATATGCATTCATTATAAGGGTACATTACTAACTTCTTCTATTGTTTTTTATCATTGCTCATTATTTTTTATTTTTTTATTTTTTTTACTCTTTGCCTAAACATCCACACATTTTCATTGGCTATTTATTTATTTTAGTTTTAATTTTGTCATCCTCTATAACCTTTGCCTCTTATAAATTATTTATTATTTTTTTATTTATATACCACGTATATTAGTTTTAAGGCCTTTATCTCCACTTACAATGACCAGCCCTATTTTTGGAGATTGTCCCACTAGACACCTTAGACAGAGGTCCTCTAATTTATTGGACCACAATTCAGAAATAAATATCAATTCTGAGTCCAATAACCCACGGGAGCTCTTTAAAGAACTAGAAAAATTATTGAATTGTGACACCAAAGAATGGCAGTATTTGATACTGCTAGATAATTACATCCTCCATGATATAGTCCCTAGGGGACTGAGAGTGTACAAACGCCCTGCATTTGAGTTGGAGGAAGTTGAGTACATGACAGAGTGGGAGGGACAAAGCTTTCCATGATTGTTCCATCACATTAATTAAGATTTTAATTAAATATAGGGAGTATAAGTTGGATAAAATCAAAACTGATCTGGACACTTTACTTCCAAAAATTCAAAGATACCAATCAGATGATTATTGGAAATCACTTAATGAAAGCATACAAGAGAGGAACACCAAGCTGAGTATAGATTTGATAAAAACCAAACATAAGAAACTATGTAGGGACATGGAAGATTATAAAAATGATCAAGTCTATGACTATAATGTGAAACACCTGAATACTCATAACCAAGATGTTGATAAAACACATAGGATTAGTGATGCTAACAGAGCTAGATCTGCAATGACAACTGACCACACGATTAGAACACACACTAATACCAGGGATGTATACAATTCACACAATAATTTCAATATGAAGAATAATAAGAGTACTTATAATCAAACTCCCAATAGAACAAATGGGGGTTACAACAAACATCCTAATAAACAGAAACATAGCCACCAAGGCCCTAGGGATCAATTACCCAATGCTAATAACTATAATAGTAGAACATTGTTAACGCCCACTCACCACACCTGGCGTCAAAATAGACCCAGCCACTTCACTCCACCCTTCTTGAAACACTTGGATAAACAACATAATAATCATGCTAAACAAGGATCCCATTCAAACTCAGCAAATAGCTTTTATTCTGCTAATAGATACCAAACCTTAGAAAAACATGGGGAGGGAAACTTTAGGGATGAAAGTTGGAATAGACAAGGATCCAAACCTAAGACATAGATTTACCCTCAAATGTCCCATTACACCAATGGTGAACCCACTTTCAATAATAATCATGAACTGGGTTTTTTAGATCTGGCCATCCCCCCAACAACAAGGTTTCGAAATTTAAAAGAAACAGAAAACAGAAATATCCAACATTTAAAAGTCACTCCCGGAAAAAGGAGAGGAAGCGGGGATGTAGAGGGGGGAGAAAGGTCCAGAGACATAAATCCAAAAAGGATCAGATAGAGAGAAATAAGGCTAATATCTTTAACTTGTCAAGCATAACTCTCAGTGACAATGAAGTCAATCTTCTAGCTAAAGGGCTCAGCTTTGCCCCTAAATCAGCACCAGATAAGTTTCAGACGTATATAGATATACAAAAGTATATCCGTAATCTTACACTTAAAAGATATTTTATCAAAAGTGCCCCAAAAATATACAATCCAGTACAGATTAGTTTCAATGAGTATGACTACAAAACTATAGGGGTCCTTAATGAACTGCAACATGATGGCACAGATTCATACCCCATGACCTCAGAGGATCAAGACCTTGGTGATCTCTCTATACATGAGTCTAAGGACCTAATTGAGCATAGTAACTTAAAGAGGAAATCTAGCTTCTACCCATATTCAGCCCAGGGTGAATACATCAGCACCTTTAACAGACTAGTTTGTAGTGATTTAAAAAAATTATGGGAAACAAAAAACAAAACTTGGGTAACCAAATATAATGATAATCTTTCTACACAGGAAAGAAATACTTTAAAATCACTTCAAAAAAACAATAATATCATAATAAGAGCAGCGGATAAGGTAGGAGGTGTCGTTGTACAAGACAGATGCGACTACCTCCAGGAGGCTAATAATATCCTTAGTGACACACAAACTTTTTTCTATCTTGAAGGATGCAAAAAACAACGACATTGTAAACAATGATGAATTTAATTATTTAATGGAATTGCATTCATCAATACCCACTTTCTACCACTTGCCTAAGGTGCATAAAACCTTAGTAGCACCTCCCGGTAGGCCAATCATATCAGGGATAGGCTCCCTTACCAATAACCTTTCGATTTATATAGATCATTACCTCCAACTCCTTGTTAAAGAAACAAAGGCCTACTTGAGAGACACTCTACATACCATTAACATCTTTGAGGGATTTGAGTGGCAAGATGACTATACTTGGATAACATGTGACGTGTCCTCCTTGTACACTTGCATCCCCCATGTCTCAGGAGTCAAGGCGGTACAGGAGACACTACAAAATGCAAATTTTGCTCAAAAACACTTAGATTCATATTGAATCATAATTATTTTGTTTTCGAAAAACAATTTTTCTGTCAAATACAAGGGACTGCGATGGGAACTACATTTGCCCCATCGTATGCAAATATTTATATGGATAATTTTGAATCGAAGTACATCTGGGCCAACAATCCCCACAGCAGTAATTTAATCAAGTACCATCGGTACATTGATGATATCGTTATGATTTGGAGGGGGTCAGAAACTAGATGTGGGGAACTGTTGAACCACATGAACAACAATAATTACAATCTTAAATTCACTTCTAAAATAGATAAACAAAAACTAGAATTCCTGGACTTAGTGTTATTCGTGGATGAGGATCAGAAAATAGCAGTCTCCAACTACCGTAAACCCACTGACAAAAATGGGTTTTTGAACGCAAAAAGTGGCCGTCTACCAAGGTGGAAAACTAATATCCCGCTAGGTCAGTACCAGCGGATCAAAAGAAACTGCACCAAAGACACCGACTATTACAGAGAGGAAGCAATTTTGGATAATAGGTTTAAGGAGAAAGGCTATGACCCGAAAGATTTACAAAAAGCGAAAGAAAGGGTCAGAACCATGGATAGAACAAGCATTCTACAACCTAAAAATAGAGCCAAACATAACAATAATAATCCAAATAGTGAAGTCAGGTTTGTCACCACATATAATCAAGGCAGCAGAGATATTCAAAATGTTTTAAAAAAACATTGGGGAATATTAAAAGCAGATCCTGTTTTAGGAGCTACCCTATACAAAACCCCGTTAGTGACATTTAGAAAAAACAGAGACCTGAAAAACATTCTAGCTCCCACTAAATTACGCAGTGCCTTAAGAGACAAAATTGAACCAACAACCTGGCTGGAACAAAAACCAGGAACATACAGATGTGGGGTGAGTAGGTGTGGAATGTGTAGTTACATCAAAACAGGGAATTCCTTTATTAATTATAATGGATCTAAATAATTTAAAATGAAATATAAATGTAATTGCGGCACCAACTACGCCGTTTATCTTCTCAGTTGCAAATGCAACCTTATCTATATTGGTAGAACGAAAAGGAATGTACGCACTAGACTTAGTGAGCATGTCAATAACATTAAGATAGGTCTTACTACACATAGTGTATCTGAACACTTTAGGCTGCACCACAATAAAGACCCTATTTCTTTAAAAATACAAATAATAGACTGGATTCCAGCAAACAAATATCCTAACAGACTCCTCACATTGAGACGCAGGGAGTCATATTGGATTTACCAACTTGACTCCATGCAGCCTCACGGTCTCAACGTGGATCTAGACTTACAAGCTTTTATGTGACGTTCAATTTTTAACTTTTTATATTTACTGTGACCTTTCAGGGCTAAGGGATATTCTATTAAATATTTAAATATTCTTCAATAGGCAAGTTGTATGTACCCTTTTAGGCTTTTTTAGAGATGTTTTTATTAAGAACCTTTTTAAAAATTATTATTCTGATACAATTGGTACTGTTATTAACATATATTTTACATGTTTTTTTGTGAGTTAGCATATGCTATAGTAATAACAATCAGGACCAATCAGGCTTTCTTAGAGATGTTTTTATTAAGAACCTTTCTAAAAATTATTATTCTGATACAATTGGTACTGTTATAAACATATATTTTATATGGTTTTTTGTGAGCTAGCATATGCTATAGTAATAACAATCAGGACCTTGTCAAATTGTTATTGGATTCAGCCTTTCACAATCAGTCTGCACACACAGCAAGATCAATGATTGGCTGAGAATCCCTTTACCACCCACAGAGGCTCTTTTATTAAGCTGGTTTGAGCCCTGTGATGCATTCAGCTTATTGCTATTTTGATTACACTCTTGAAAAAGTCTGAGCGAACTCAGACGAAACGTACGTAGAGTTATCTGTATTATACCACCAGGAGTAATTTTAGTTCCAGCACCTCTCACCCAGACTTGGTATTATTCGACTGAGATGTTTGTGCCTGGGCTGTGAATTCGATTACCTAACTGGAGGGATCATTTTAACCCATTTTGCTGTTTTATCTCCTAAACGTTTGTGAGTATGTATTGTGTACTTGCACTTATGTCCTAATAAATTACCCTGCACTTGAATTGGGCTGCGCCTGTCTTCTATTCTGTCCTAGTTCATCATCTAACAGAGAGGATAGTTCTTTTTGGAAGTTTTTTTACCAGGTTGTGGCCAAGTGACTCATATGTATCTGGATCACTTAGCTGATGCAAAGCCTCTTGTACATAATCCTGTCTATTCAGGATCACAATGCTCCCACCCTTACTAGAATTTTTGACCACAATATCTCTATTGGATTGTAAAGAAACTATGGCATCCCTTTCCTTTTTGGATAAATTGGAATTTGAAATTACGGCAGGTTGACAGGGTCTTGAGATCCTCTATAACTCTTTTGTGGAACAACTCAAGTGGTTTACCACGTACTTGAATGGGGTAAAACTTTGAATTCAGTTTCATCACTTTACCCTTTACGGGTTCTAGAATTTCTTCAACCATTTGTTCATTCTCAAGCTCCCTAAGGGTTAACATTGTACAGGCATCCTCAAAATTCAAATCAGATTGTTGCTCCAGACCATCCCCAAGGTTTCCAACTCCCACAATCTCTGATGTATTGGAGAAATAAAATGTATTCAAAGTGAGAGAGCGTATAAATGTATTAACATTGAGTATGGTCTGGAACAAGTTAAAATTTCTGGTGGGGCAGAAACCTAAACCATATCTAAGTACTTTAGCCTCTACCTCACTCAAAACATATGAGGAAAGATTGATAATTCCTGTATTGTTTACTTGCTCTGTGTCTTGTTGTTCCTTAGTGAGTACTTGTTTTTTCCTTTCTGTGTAGTATTTGTCTTTAGACCCCCTCCGTCTCCTATCCCTATGGCCTGTTGAAAAACCTGACTATCTACTTGGCTGGTGGTTGCTTGTACACTATCACTGTTAGTAAGGATAGGTTTAAGTAAATATTTATTTGTATTGCTTGTCTTACTTGCTCCCTGTATTTTCGGTTTAGCTCCTAGTTCTTTATTCTATACTGCATGTGTAACTGTGTTGGTATTAGTATTTGTGATCTGAGGCCCTGGAACAGTGATGACTGTATTAACTGTACTAGCCTCTGTGCTACCTGGCACATCTGCGGGTTCTAAATCTGACCCAGTATTTTCTTCAAAAGATCTAGAGAAGGCAGAGAGTGAGCCATCATCATCCGTTGTGTCTGGCTCAGTTTCACTAAATGTTACTCTCCTTCCCTTTTTCTTTTTATTTTTACGTCTCTTAATTCCCTTTTTATTTGGTGGTCAAATCTTGTTTGTTGTTAGTGTCATTACTTGGTGTATTATTTTGCCTTGGTTGGTTATTTTTATATCCCAATCTATGGCGATTTTGTCTATGCCATATATACACTTGATTAGAGAGGAGTAGTCGCTCTTATCTCTAAGATATTTAGAGTGTTTAATGTGTATAATATTAAGTTTGTCTTCCTCAACAGTTTTCTGCACAATTTTATTAATTGACCATATATGTCTACTTGCATAAATGTATTCAGTTCTACCTGTTGCTCCTCTATTTGCTGTCTAACATGCAAAATCTGTACACTCTTAAATTTGACAAGCAAAGCATGAGTCTTAGTAAGCATTCAGAGAGTACACTATTCCATTCACATATAAAGTCCTGATCTGTTGTTTTAAAGGTGGGGAATTTGAATACCCTTAAGCCCCTCGGTATCATCCTCAGTTCTGCATATTTAATTAAAATCCAGATGTCAAGATTTAATCTCTGTTCTTTTAGACATAAATGTTCCATTTGTACAAACAATTCACTCAACTGTGTGTCTGGATCGTCCAGTCCAAATAAATCTTCCAATTCCATATTCTGTAAGTCTTTGTCATCCATCTTAGATAATGAGGAAAAGGTCCCCTTATTAGTGTCATTACTAGCAGCTGATGCTTCAATTAAAGGTGTAGTGTCCGACATCATTCCCTGAGTTAAATAAGACAATGAGCTGTGTTATTAAAAGGGGAAAGAAGAAAAACTAATAGCTGAAAAAATTGAAACCTCTGTTTCCAGGATTTCTAGATACACAAAACTCAGAGTCAAATTTGGCAAATTTCATCTGTGCCCGGATGGACTATTCTGGTTTTAATTGCAACTGTATAAACCCACCGTTGCATCAAAGGAGTATAAGCCAGAGAAGATGTAAGCAAAAGGAAGATATTTGCACCATAAAGGCAGGGGAGGTTAACTAGCAGAGAGATTAGAAAGGAGGACTCACCTAAGGATATAGCTCAATTCCCGTGTGATAGCGGCTTTTGTTTACTCACTGCTTGCTTGTCTGCACCTCCGTAAGTTACAGACTCACACTGAGCCCTGTCTGTCCTCAAGAATCCTTTTACAGCTGGTAATAATCCTGATGCTGTGTGTCCGTTGAGGTGAGTGCTTCAGACTGCCCTACAAATCGCAGTGTTAACCTCTACCCTGTTTTCCCTTCTCCGTTGCTCCTACTGGATAGTGCTGCGTATCCGTGCAGACCGTGAGCGTCCTCGGCTCAAGGAAATGACGTCAGGCGGGTATAATCCAAGGATGGAGTCCCCTGACTCCGGATACGAAATGCAAAAGATAAAGTTCGGATCTTGACTCCCAAATAATGTTAAAAGTTATTTTTTTATTCCAATTTTTTAAAAACAAAAAAAAAACAAAGTAGAAGCATCAGCTGGTGGAACATAAGCCTGATCTTACGCGTTTCGGCCGTTGGCCGTAATCATAGATCTAAACCTCCTTGTTGGAGGTGTGCATGTGTATGTTTGTAACTCTTTGAATGTGTTTAACTCTGAGTGTGTGTATATGTGTGTGCTTTTGTATGTGTATAACTCTGTACATGTGTAACACTGTGTGTGTGTGTGTGTGTATAACTCTGTGTGTGCCTCTGTGTATGTGTATAACTCTGTGTTTGTATATGTGTATGTGTGTAACTGTGTGTGAGCATATGTTTGTGTATGTGTATAACAATGTGTGTGTGTGTACATTTGTGTATGTGTGTAACTCAAGTTCTGATCATCAGTCAGTGTCTGCATAGACCCCTACCTCACCTACATAAACCCATCTAATCTACACATAAAGCATCTGATATAAGAGCCCCTGTTCACCTATACAAGTCCCCTAATATAGTGAGCCTCTGCTAATTTATATTTCCTCTCCTTATGTACACTATTGATAATGCATTACTGCCTCCTTTATAAATATCATCTTAGCTATGGAGCTACTGGTGATATAATCTACCTATTCTCATGTCTCACCTATGTAAACCTGTATGACACCTATAGAACTCAAATGCTGAAGAAGATACAACCCCTACACCATACACACGCTAATACATAGAGCCCTGTACATCTAAATACCCCAGAGGGTACATGCAGCCCCTGTACCCTAATTCATACACTCATGTACATCTGTATACCCCAAAAGGTACATACAACCCCTGCACAGTATACACACTAATACACCCCTGCACATGTATACCCCAGAGGGTACATGCAGCCCCTGCACCTTATACACACTAATACATACACTCCTGTACATCTATATATCCCAAAAGGTACATACAGCCCCTGCACCTTATACACACACTAATACATAACGCCCCTGCACATTCATATACCCCCTAAGTTACATACACCCCATGCACCCTATACACAATACATACCCCCTGTGCACATACAGACATATATATATCAGCTATGATTACGCCTTGATAGGCGAAACATGTCAGCAGCAGTGTTTTTCAAGTTTTTGCTACCATTGTGATTCTCCAAGATCATGTATGCATGGATTTTTAATCTGAAATAAATCAAGCTATGTTTTGGAAAGTCGTCTGCATCTTTCGTTTTTTGGTTGCTATATATATATATTACAGAATAAAGCGTGTTGTCACTGATGACTGAAGTCCAGCGAGTGCTTATTTGATTTTTGAAACTATCTACTATACACATAGCACCCTGGCAGTTGCATATAGATGGTGAGAGTGCACACACCAACCAACAACATATATATATATATATATATATATATATATATATATATATATATACATATACACACACACATACCCTGCAGCCCTGCACCATAATATACTTAAACACACACACCCCACAGGGTACATGCAGCCCTGCACCATATACAGATTATTAGTACATGCTGCCCCTGATTTCCTATGTAGAACCAGCCGAGCCAAGTGGAGAAAGGGAGACATCATGGGGAGGGGACACACACCAAACCTAGTGACGCCACTGTCTGTACTTACGTTAGAAATAACTAAACTGGCTTCCTCCAATCATGGCGTGGCCTCAGGAAATGTTTGCTCTGGGGTGCACGCCATGATTGGAGGAAGTTGGATTCTTCATTGGTGATGTAAGTACAGCAGAGCTGCGGGCGGGGGTTCGCTGGTCCGGCTTGGCTGAAGAAAAATGTAAGTATTTAAAAAAAACAAAAAAAAAAACGCTGCACTGTAAAGTTTCATGAATGAAAGTGCCCCTGTTTTTAATAGTATTTTTAAAAAATGGGCACCGATTCATGAAAGTTTACATTCACTTTAAAGTGAAAGTCAATCCTAGCGTTTTACAAACGCTAGGATTGACTATTGAAACAAATAAAGGGGACTTTCATTCATGAAGTATAAGATACTTCATGTAGAAAGCTCCTTTATTTGATTCAAACGATCACCGTTTTTACCTGGTACAGCAGACCACGGCTAAAAAACGTTTTGGCTAAGAGGTGATGTTTTCACCTCTTAGCCAATAGCCGTGCGATAAATCCGGCTCCCATGTGCGCCAAGCCGGATTTACTGCACGGCTATTGGCTAAAAGGTGAAAACGTCACCTCTTAGCCCAATTTTTTTTTACCCGTGGGCTGCTGTAGCAGCTAAGAACAGCGATCAATTGAATCAAATAAAGGACCTTCCTATATGAAGTATCTTATACTTCATGAATGAAAGTCCCCTTTATTTGTTTTAATAGTCAATCCTAGCGTTTGTAAAACTATGTATAATTAACAACAGCTAATATAGTAGTAGCCTGTTGAAAAATATACAAATGTGAGTTGAGGGTTTCAATACAATGTATATATGTAGGTAAACGTACAGAACTGATATGGAAGTTCAGGCTGGAAAAAAAATTATGAGGAAAATAGGGATTTTACACACCAAAATGTGGCTTCCCTTTATTCCTTCTGGAGACACAAACATTGCAGTATTGCTTGTAGCCCTCATTTGAATACCCATACCAAATTCTGAAGTAAAATAATTCTGCATGGCCAAGAAAATAATAATTTAAAACGTTTGCTATGAATAAGTTACAAAAATGTAAGGGTCATAATTCACTCTTGTGGTTATAATAGGATTGTGACAGTCGCGTCTCTAGCTTTTTCATTACATCTCTTTTAGCAGCAGGGCCAATATTTGTCCAGTTAACAACGTCCCCCTCCTCCCAGTGTGCATCACTGAAACGGAAACAAATACAGGGCTGGTAAATGTGACACACTGGAAGCTGTTCTTCTGTACAAACTCTGCTGTAGCTAAGAAGTGGGAGGAGGAGGAGGGGGTGGGAGGAGGAGGAGGAGGAGGAGGGGGTGGGAGGCGGATCTTCGTTTACTCTCGAGTAGCAAGAAAGAAAAAAAGTTTGGAAACGAAAGTTCAAAGCGGGAACCTGAAACATTGAATAACAGCTAAAGGCAGATAAATATGCATATACCCTCCCCTTACTCCTTGCTGGGTGTAGAGTTTATTTATATGCATGGTGGTGATAACTTTGAGGACTGTTTTCTGCATTCCCACAGGCTGCCTTTTTTGGAATGAGACACTTGTAGGAAAAAAAGTTTTCCAGAGTACTATTGATGTGAAAACGAAAAGAAAATGTAAGTTGTTTTTGGAATGGAAACTTTTTGGTAGAAAAAAGCAAAGCTTTGTACAGTACATTTAGGTTAAAAATATTTTGGAAAAGACTAAGAGACAAGGTGATGGCAGTGGATGGTGGAGGTAGTGACCCCAAGTGCCATATTTCAAAGGATGAGGAGGATAATATGAGGAGAAAGAAGAAAAAGAGGAAAAGCAAAGAATGCAAAATACGGACCATTCGGTCCAATCTTCATTATGATGCCCAGGGGAAGGCAGCATTGGAGAACCCCAACAGGCAGTATGCCGGCAACTCCATCAAGACTACCAAGTATACGGCGCTATCCTTTTTGCCCAAGAACCTCTTTGAGCAGTTTCACCGCTTGGCAAATGTCTACTTCGTTTTCATTGCCCTTCTCAACTTCGTACCCGCCGTGAATGCCTTCAAGCCGGAGCTGGCCCTGGCACCCGTACTCTTCATCCTGGCAGTTACAGCCATCAAAGACTTGTGGGAGGATTACCGCCGCTACCGCTCGGACAAGGAGATAAACCACATGGACTGCTTGGTTTACTGCAGGTACTTATTATAGTGGTGCTTTATTACTGGATATTACAATAAACCACATAGGTATTGCTTTGACATATGTCAGTTCAGGTTGTCATTAACCTTTTGGCTTCCAGTGGGTTGCACAACGGTGGCAACTAAATTGTTAATGACAGGTGAGGTGATTAGTCTTCGACCTGTTGATCTACTAATGAAACGCTGCACACACAACATATACTGGCTGTTGTATACAAAGCTGTATCCTGTGTATCCGTAGGGAGTAATTAAAGGCCCTGTATTTTTTTTTTAAAAGCCCAGATCAACTGACAGTTCTGCAGGTACATTTCTTAAGAGTTGCTAACAATATAACCCTCAGCTAGAGGGACAATGCAACTTCGTGTACACCTATTGACATAACCATAATATATGTACGATCTATATATACTACTGCATTCAGTTGTCAGTTCTATTATTAATTTATTACCTTATACTTTATCAGTTATTCTGTAGAACATGTGCTTTTGTTTATAACCTAAACGTATTGTGATCTGTAAGCTGATCTGTTACACAAGAATTAATCGATAATGACATTCGCAGGAGGAAGGCAGCTTCTGAATTTGTTGCCAACTAGGGGTTAAGCAAAGAGCCCACTGGGGCCCGTCCCCCTCCAGGACCCAGACAAATAGCTGCTTCAGTAGAAGCTGCCACGTTGGTTTTGTGCTTTTTGCTAGTAAGTGCTCGCATTCATTTGAGAATGGGAGGAACCGCCTGTGCCTCTTCTGGGCAGTGCCAGGGAGTGATGAGCGCACAAGGTTTGTTTTGTAGCTGTTGTGGGGACGGTGTGCGGCTCAGACATAGCACGTGTCAGTGTCACACCCACCCAGGAAAGGATCTGACAGCAGACAAACGCGTCTGGCCTTTCTTTAACAAATGATATGCCCTGCAGGCTTAGTGGGAGACACATTAGCAGTCTGCACAATAGACTGCATTCCTCCACTGCTTGTATTCACGTCGCTTTGATTTTCAAGTGATAAATCTTACAACAGCATTGGGGTATTGGGCATCTGTCTTTGAAAATAAAACCAGTCATTCTTATTGCTACCACCAGAGGTTTGTGCCCAGTCTCATACTTGTTTTTGGTCTACTGTGGAAAATCTGCTGCCTTCATTTCAGCGTGTTATTTTAGCAACTATGCGTGAGATACAGGTGTTGCCAACTCTTCTATAAATTCCATTTTCCACTTGTTTAATCCAAATAAAATGTTGGCAGTCTTGTTGATAGTTATAGATCTCCCAGTGTATGAGACTTGGTTCTAAGCGCTTTTCAAGCTTCAATTTGAATATCCCTTTCATTTTGTAAAGAGACTGAATATTGTGACAACCAAATACACATTAACTCTTTCATGCCAGGTTCAATTTGTCTACACCGGAACAATGCTTGCAATCAAACAAATTCGGAGAGGCAGCAACTTTGTAAAAGCACAATACTTTATTATTCTTCTTAAAAAACATGAACAGACGAAAAGCACAATTTAGCCCTTTAGCTTAAAGTGATTGTCAATTTTCACTGTTTTGAAAGTATAAATATCTAGAGAATAAGTATATTAATCATACCGCCACTTTCATTTGTTAATAAAATGTTTAATTTAATTTTTATCTCCATTTCTAAATATCGTATTTTCACTATACCTGCTCCTCCCACTCTCCACTTCCTTATTCTCTGCAATATTACGTATACAGCGGTCCCACCCGCTGTTTACGTAGTGGCAATGCGCGCTCCCGTCTCAGTTACACACTGCGCATGCGTCAAACAACGATTCCGCTGTCAATCAACATAGTATTCAGTGAATCAGTACATTCACTGAATACTATTGTTGGATAGCCGTTGGATAGCGCAGCAAGGATCTCATCCTCCATCGCGCAATCCGTATATTCTTTCAATAAGACATGAACTCAGGGAAATTTGCAAATGCGCATGCGCGAATTGTGAACGAGCTTCTGAGAAGCATGTTGTAAGCGGAGTCTAACGCAAGCACAATACAGACGCGTGACGACATACAAAGGGGTTGGGTCCCCCTGTGGTTAGCGCTGTTATTGGTTATGCTGATCGTGGCTAAAAATGACAACGAGCAATAGCAAATGCCGGGTGGAGGATTATAATGACAGCGGACAGCTAAAAACATTGAAAATAACGGTAACTGCGAATAGATAAGTAAAATGATGAATGAAACTCATGTTATTTAAAGGTCAATGTCACGCAGAACTTGAGTGATGAAGCAGAGTTTACATTTACTTTAAAACAAAGCTGTTCCAATGAAGACAAATTGAAATCACGCGATTGTGCATGCAATCGTGAGATTTCAATAATGGGATTTGGTCAGGGGCAGAACCTACAACGTGAGGCATGCCCACCATGAGCCGTTGGCTTCAGTACAGCTAATGGCGCTAAAGCCCTGCACAGTTAAGATGGCATAGAACGTCCTAACGTTGGGAAAAGGTTAAACAAATATATACATCTGAAACTGTATTTTTTGCTATTTCCAAACCACTTTTTTTCAAAATTAGCGCTAGTTACATTGGGACACTGATATCTTTCAGGAATCCCTGAATATCCCTTCCCAAAGTATTGATCTAGGCCCATTTTGGTATATTTCATGCCACCATTTCACTGCTAAATGCAATCAAATAAAATAAATTGTTCACTTTTTCACTATTTTTTCCCACAAACTTTAGGTTTCTTACTGAAATTATTTACAAACAAATTGTGCAGTTATGGCATAAATGGTTGTAAATGCTTCTCTGGGATCCCCTTTGTTCAGAAATAGCAGATATACAGTGGATATAAAAAGTCTACACACCCCTGTTAAAATGTCAGGTTTCTGTGATGTAAAAAAATGAGACAAAGATAAATCATTTCAGAACTTTTTCCACCTTTAATGTGACCTATAAACTGTACAACTCAATTGCAAAACAAACTAAAATCTTTTAGGTGGAGGGAAGTAGAAATAAACTAAAATATGGTTGCATAAGTGTGCACACCCTTTTTGGGTATGAGTTTTTCAGCATGGCACATCTTGACTTGGCAAGATTTGCCCACTCTTCTTTGCAAAAACACTCCAAATCTGTCAGATTGTGAGGGCATATCTTGTGCACAGCCCACTTAAGATCACCCCCACAGATGATTTTTGATTTGGATGTATGCTTTGGGGCGTTGTCATGCTGAAAGATGAAGTTCCTCTTCATGTTCAGCTTTCTAGTAGAAGCCTGAAGGTTTTGTGCCAATATTGACTGGTATTTGGAACTGTTCATAATTCCCTTTACCTTGACTAAGGTTCCAGCCAAAGAAAAACAGACCCAAAGCATGATGCTGACACCACCATGCTTCACTGTGGGTATGGTGTTCTTTTGGTTAAATGCACTGTTGTTTTTGCGCCAAACATATCTTTTGGAATTATGGCCAAAAAGTTTAATCTTGGTTTCATCAAACCAGGACACCTTTTGCAACATGCTTTTGGGAGATTTCAGATGTGTTTTTGCAAAATTTAGCTGGACTTGGATGTTTTTTTTCGTAAGCAAAGGCTTCCATCTTGCCACTCTACCCCATAGCCCAGACATATGAAGAATATGGGCGATTGTTGTCACATGCCCCACACAGCCAGTACTTGCCAGATAGTCCTGCAGCTCCTTTAATGGTGCTGTAGGCCTCTTGACAGCCTCCCAGACCAGTTTTCTTCTCGTCTTTTCATCAATTTTGGAGGGACGTCCAGTTTTTGTTAATGTCACTGTTGCGCCATATTTTCTCCACTTGATGACTGTCTTCACTATGTTCCATGGTATATCTAATGCCTTGGAAATTCTTTTGTACCGTTCTCCTAACTGATACCTTTTAACAATGAGATCCCTTTGATGCTTTGGAAGCTCTCTGCGAACCATGGCTTTTGCTATAGGTTGCGACTAAGAACATGTCAGGAAAGACCTACTAGAACAGCTGAACTTTATTTGGGGTTAATCAGAGGCATTTTAAATGATGGCAGTATTTTTCAATCAAGTTGTACAGTTTATAGGTCACATTAAAGGTGGAAAAAGTTCTGAAATTATTTATCTTTGTCTCTTTTTTTAACATCACAGAAACCTGACATTTTAACAGGGGTGTGTAGACTTTTTTTATATCCACTGCGCACCACACGTGTATTATGCCCAGCAGTGAAGGGGTTAATTAGGGAGCATGTAGAGTTAATTTTAGCTTTAGTGTAGTAGACAACCCCAAGTATTGATCTAGGCCCATCTTGGTATATTTCATGCCACAATTTCACCGCCAAATGCGATCAAATAATAATAAAAAAAAAAGTTATATTTTTCACAATTTTAGGTTTCTCACTGAAATTATTTACAAACAGGTTGTGTAATTATGGCAGAAATTGTTGTAAATGCTTCTGTGGGATCCCCTTTGTTCAGAAATAGCAGACATATATGACTTTGGCGTTGCTTTTTGGTAATTAGAAGACCGCTAAATGTCGCTGCGCACCACATGTGTATTATGCCCAGCAGTGAAGGGGTTAATTGGGTAGCTTGTAGGGAGCTTGCAGGGTTAATTTTAGCTTTAGTGTAGAGATCAGCCTCCCACCTGACACATCCCACCCCTGATCCCTCCCAAACAGCTTTCTTCCCTCCCCACCCCACAATTGTCCCCGCCATCTTAAGTACTGGCAGAAAGTCTGCCAGTACTAAAATAAAAGGTTTTTTTATAGCATATTTACATATGCTGCTGTGTAGGATTCCCCCCCCAAACAGCTCTCTAACCCTCCCCCTCTACCTTATTGGGAGCCATCTTGGGTACTGGCATCTGTCTGCCAGTACCCAGTTTAGAATAAAAAATATGTTTTAAATTTTACATTTTCTCATACAAACTTGTTTTCTTTCTTTTTATGCCCCTCTCAGGTTATTTTTGCTGTTTTATGTATGTTGGAATAGAGGGTGGCAAAACCTCATCCAAGATGCATAGGGCCTGATTCTTAACTCCCCTGAATGAGATACAGTTCCCAAAGTAAAAATTCTATAGAATGAAGCGAGACTTTAGATAATTAATCCCATAGAGACATGGAGACATAACGGAACAAAAAGGTCTTAATACATGTTCGTGGTTTGGATAGCATATGCAGTTTTAAACAACGTTCCTGTTTACTTCTATTATAAAGTTTGCTTAGGTCTTTTGGTACCCTTTGTTAAAGAATAAACCTAGATAGACTCATATAAGCTTAGGTGTGTGCATGTGTATTAAAGTGATTGTAAAGTTTTAATGAATTACTGCCCAGTATCTAAAAATAATCTTAAAAACAGGGGCACTTTAATTCATTAAACTTCATTGTAAAGTTCAATGAATTAAAGTGCCCCTTTTTTAAGATTATTTTTAGATACAGGGCAGTAATTAAACTTTACATTCACTTTAAAGTGATGGTAAAGAATACATAAATATGAAAGGTCCATTAGTTTAATCTTACTTTAATAACCTCAAACACTTTTTTTTTTTTTTTTTTTTTTCCCTTCAATCTTATTTTTTTTTTCTCATAATATTTTTATTTTTAAAATACTGACCGCAACATCGCTTTTCATTATTTCCTCCACCCACTCATGCTTTTAGCCCTGCATCCGATTGACGTATAGAGCGGTCCCACCCCCTCTATACGTCATACTTGTTGCACGCTCCTGAGAAGGACTCAAAGGGAAACAGTGAATCAAGAAAGAGTCTCCGATTCACTGTTTACCCTTACATCACTGGGGTTCACTTTGTAACCACAATGCATGCGCAAAATTAACATGAGCATGCACAAAGACAGTAAAGATGATCAGATGACAAGATATTGTGCAACAAAACGAATGCGCACAGGCACCTTCTATTAGCTTCAGCGAGCCAGTTGGGCTGAAGTATGATTGGATAACAGATCGGAACATCAGAATAAAAAAAATAAGTACCGGTTAAAGGACAGCTACAGTTCTTGACAGGCAGCGATGTTCAAGGGGCATAATTGACAACTTGCCGGAAAGGTATCGTTTATAGAAAAGCACTATTATATTTTTTTTATTAATCATGTTAACGTTTTGGAAACTCTTGACTTCGCCATCAGTAAGGGACACTGAACCCAATTTTTTTCTTTCATGATTCAGATAGAGAATGAAATTCTAAGCAACTTTCTAATTTACTCTTATTATCAATTTTTCTTTGTTCTCTTGCTATCTTTATTTGAAAAGCAAGAATGTAAGTTTAGAAGCCGGCCCATTTTTGGTTCACAACCTGGGTTGTGCTTTCTGATTGGTGGCTAAATGCATCCGCCCATTAAACAAGTGCTGTCCAGGGTCTAAACCAAAAATTGTCTGGCTCCTTAGCTTAAATGCCTTCTTTTTCAAATAAAGATAGCAAGAGCACGGAGAAAAATTGATAATAGGAAAAAATTAGAGCATGCAATTTTAAGCACCTTTTCTATCTGAATCAGGGAAGAAAAAAATGGTTTTAGTATCCCTTTAAGCATTCTATGGCAGAAGTGTTTGCAACAAACATTGTTGAAAACATTGGTTTATATTCACTTCCTGCTAATACTCATAGGAGCATGAACATGTCTCTAGCACTCTACAGTAGCAATGTTTGTAGCAATGCTATACAATGTTGCAAACACTTATGCCATAGAATGCTTAAAGGGATACTAAAACCATTTTTTTTTCTTTCATGATTCAGATAGAGCATGCAATTTTAAGCACCTTTTCTAATTTTTTCCTATTATCAATTTCTTCGTTCTCTTTATTTGAAAAGCAAGAATGTAAGTTTAGAAGCCGGCCCATTTTTGGTTCACAACCTGGGTTGTGCTTTCTGATTGGTGGCTAAATGCATCCGCCCATTAAACAAGTGCTGTCCAGGGTCTAAACCAAAAATTGTCTGGCTCCTTAGCTTAGATGCCTTCTTATTCAAATAAAGATAGTAAGAGAACGAAGAAAAATTGATAATAGGAAAAAATTAAAAAAGGTGCTTAAAATTGCATGCTCTATCTGAATCATGAAAGAAAAAAAAATGGTTTTAGTATCCCTTTAAGCATTCTATGGCAGAAGTGTTTGCAACATTGTATAGCATTGCTACAAACATTGTTGAAAACATTGCTACTGTAGAGTGCTAGAGACATGTTCATGCTCCTATGAGTATTAGCAGGAAGTGAATATCAACCAATGAGTATTGTCAGGAAGTGCCTATAAACCAGTATTAGTGGTAAGTACACACCTGGTACAGAGGTATGACTTTCAGTTTAAAATCTTGTACTTTGCGTTTTCATGCAAAAATCAACAACACATTTAGATGATTGTTCTTTTATATGGATAATAGTAGTTTTTAAAAAAACAACAAAAAAAAAACATTTTTATTATTCTGAGAACCACAGTGCCACACTTCCTATAATTGCACTTATCACTCCTAATCATTATATATTAAACTATTGTCTGGCTACTAAAAATAAGTAACTATCACCATAATTTTTTTTTGTCTGTCCCCTAATTTTGACTTGACTTATGATCATAGCAACATGACCGATTCACAAGCATAGGCTTTTCTGTTCATCCCAATGTATTTTCAAACACACTTTAAAAACATATCTATTTAGTCTTGGAGTCTTGTCCTCATTCGGGGATCATGTCTGTTATCAGTGGTTCTTAGTGTGTGCTGTGAGAGAGCCAGAGGTGTGCCGGCAAATTTTCATAGGATTTTTTTTTTCTATCTGTAGAAAAAAACTCTAGCCGGCCTAATATCTATGCAACTTTGGTTTATTTTGCTGCAAATGCAAAAGCAAAGTGTCACCAATTGACCCACTGGTATTATGACAATGATTATATCATCTGTTTGAATTAACATGTTTGGTTCTCGTTGTGTGGAGTAAGAACCTGACCTATAATCATTATATGATTAATATATTACAATTTGGTGTGCATGCATGAGGAACAATGTGCCTGATTCTCTAAAGCTCTCTGGGCTGGTGAGATTCTTTAAGAATGCCTGCAAATACATTTATTTCCCTGGTGGAATTCTCTAAAGCCACTTTTTACCCTGAAAACAGGGTGTCTCTCTAAGGGGTGTATACTGCATTTGTGTATGGGAAGGAGATACATACATACATACATACATACATACATACATACATACATACCAAAAGTGCCCAATATCATAAAGAACAAACAACTGAAACATTCACACAAAATATGCAGGAAAAAAGTTGTATTGTTAAGGTGCAACATAAACACAATTGTTAAAAAAAATCATATTTTATCAAAAATGTACAATTTGTATTTCAATTACACAGGAATAAATTGTGTAAAATATGTACAGTGTAAATCTTTAATTGAAGTACTCTGGATGTGCAAAAACACATACATTCATACTTAAAACAATTACACTTTGCATTTTGTACTTATAATATTGTACAATGGGCTGAACATGGAAGTGTATGAAATCATTTCTCAAATCCCAGCATAATTCTGTAAACCCTTCCGACCTACAGATCTCAGTAGTTTTTATCGCAAATTAAGTTGTCGAGATTTTATCAACATACTCAAAACACTAATTACTCTGAAAGGAAAAACTATACAGTACATTGGAAATAACAGGTACAGTGCTCTGAAAACAGCATAATTTGATTTCTATTAGGCGTGATATTAAACTGTCAGTCAATACAAGAATTTTTATTGTTTAAAAAGATAAATAATCCCTTAATCATTCATTCCCCAGTTCTGCATAACCAACACAGTTAAAATAATACACGTTTTTACCTCTGTAATTACCTTGTATCTAATCCTCTGCAGACTGCCCCCTTATTTCAGTTCTTTTGACAGACTTGCATTTTAGCCAATCAGTACTCACTTCTAGGTAACTTCACATGCGTGAGCTCAATGACATCTATATGACATGGACTAACACCCTCTAGTGGTAAAAAACTGTCAAAATGCATTCAGATTAGAGGCGACCTTTAAGGTCTAAAAAATTAGCATATGAGCCTACCTAGGTTTAGCTTTCAACTAAGAATACCAAGAGAACAAAGCAAAATTGGTGATAAAAGTAAATAAGAAAGTTGTTTAAAATTACACGCCCTATTTGAATCATGAAAGTTTTATTTTGGACTTGACTGTCCCTTTAAAGTTTTTAAACATATATGCCAGGTTCTCCCTGCGTACTTCTCCATTGCAAAATTTTACATAGCTGGAAGCTCATTATTTTTGTGGGAGTCATCTCGCCACTTTCAGGGACAGCCTCTTTTTTTTTTTTTTTTTTTTTTTTTTTTAATTTTAAATTTATTTAATAATTCCGGGCTGCCCCTGCTAGTTTTGGCGTGGAAAACCACATCAAGCCTAAAGTTTTTATAACTGGGCTCAATGTCTTGTATGTGGTGAGACACTTTTTTTGAATGAGTCCATAGTACCAAGTAAATTAAAGACATCTTGACATTAAACAGCTCTCTCTGTCATTTTTTTCATTCTTGTTATGTCACTATAAAAATATATTGCAATATAATTTAAATATGGCTAATGTAGTTTAAAATGTAAAATACAAAATATTTATATTACATGAGAATCCATCATTAAAAGGCTATTATAGTAAATAAATTACATACTTTAATTCTTTAGAGCATGTCATTTAAAGATTAGCAACCCTGCAGCTCTATGTGTTTAATCTCCGCAAAGTGGTTAAACCCATAGTAAGACTGCTCCTGGCCTGCCGAGCACTGCTGGTCCTGAGCAGAAACTGCAGCTGATTCAATAAGCAGCACTAGTCACACAACCCAGCTGTATAATTTAGCATGGCTGATTGCATCTGAGACAGTTTCTGCTCAGGGCCAGCAGTCCTGTGCGAGTCCTGAGATGTACTTCTACTGTGTGTTTAACCCATTTTGTGGCGGTTAAACGCACAATAGTGTATGGTTGATAGTCAGAATTACATGCTCTGAAGTGTAAAAAATACAGCTAATGTGTTGTCACCAAGTGTCAAGAAGTCTTTGTTTTCTCCTTTCCTTTTGACACTTTCTAAATAATAATAATACAAAAAGTGATATATATATATATATATATATATATATAATCATTTGTGTATGTTTAAATGTTATGTTTGTCTAATCCCAGTGAGACTGTTCGCACAATTGAACTGATTGTAGTATGCTACCGTGCTGGGTAAAGCCAGGAGCGCGTTACACTTAGTTCGATGTCGCAATCGTTTGCGCTTTGATTATACAGCGCAACCGTGAAGCACTTTTGAGCAGAAAGAAAACAGAAGAGGCTGGTGAGGAACAGAAAGTAAATATACCTTGTGTGGGGGGTACATCTCTCAATCTCTTGTTTTTTCAGGTATTGCTAGTATAAAGTTTCATAGTTCTGCACATAGTGCAGAATTATGTAACATTACTTTTTATGTTTACTGTCCCTTTTAAGTATCTGAACAGAGAATGGAATTCAGAAAGAATACTTGAGACAAAATAATTCAGAATTTTACTTCTAGGCGTTTCTACTTCCTAGCACCTCAATATAATAGTCTCTCCGTCAGACTTCCTTGGTTTCCTGTTTCATACAATGATTTTTGTTTGTTTTTATAGGATGTCCCTGAGTTCATCTTTACTGTTTCTTTTTGGTGGTTCCTCCATATATATTATCATTTCGGGATATGGTTCTGTGATATTCTAAACCTGCTGTAAGGTGTATTACTGTTATATATATATATATATATATATATATATATATATATATATATATTATATAAATCTATATCATTTTAAATGGATTAATATAGGACCCTGGTGCAATATTTGTAATACGTAATATATAAGTAACACAGACATACAAAGTTTACTTCCCAAGATGTTGTTCTGTTGTAATTGACATTTCAGATCAGATGACTGCTACTACAACTTTCTTAATGAAGCTGTATGCGCACATGAGCTCTCAGACCAGACATATGTCTCTGTAGCCCCATTAAGTCAGCTGGAGGGGGTTAAACATCATAACAGATACATTACCCTGTAGCCCCTTATACTACCAGTGTATTAAAAGTGTATTTGGTGCATACCCCCCTTTATGCCAACAATATACCCAAATTATGCCAACTTATCTGATTAATGGCTCCAACAGTCCTCTGATTCCAAAGGAGATCTGATCTGAGACCTGTCTGCATCATGTTACCTTCTGCTGATTATTTATGCCTATCTGATATGCCCTTTTTATACTACATTGTGTTGGGACATGGAGGAGGAGAAAGATCTGGTCCTGGTTACTACACTTGTTTAATTTGCCCCATTAATAACCCAATAGGAATAATTGTAGGTGAGCTGTGGGTGACGAGCTTCAGAATGGCCTTGATGCTTTTACTCTGGCTGCACCAACTTCTTATAGCACTGCTTAAAACTGCAGGATTTGCAGCATAGAAAATTGAATCTGAGCAAAGTTAGTTTGTTTTTTAAAAAGCTACTCCTTCAGGAGAATTCAGAGGATATGTGAGTACAAAAAAAAATAAAAATCACAGGCTGTGCTAATCTAGGTTTTGGATTTTTACACCAAAAATACTAATTTTGCTCCTAAGCATGAGCAGGAGTAGCCTCTTTCAGGATCAGAATCCTTTCAATAGCACCTGTGTCTTCACAGGACATTTTTAAAGATGAGTGTTTAGGGGTGAAGTGCAAGAAAGTATGTGTGAGGCACAAGCCACTTTCATTCTGGCCCACATTTGTACAGTGGTCTGTATATATCCTGGCACACTGGGTTTATTCAAAATACATTGATATTTGACATTGCCCACACTTACTGTTCCATGCCACTGTACATCCAGTCTTCAAACATTATCAAATTCTTACTTGTCAGTTTAATTTGAAATTTGTAAAAAATAAAAAATTGAGCAATAATTTAATCTGCAGCCTAAGTGCTGTAAAAACATGTTGTGGGCTACATGTGTCCATTGGGCACAAATATATATACAGAGGGTTAATCAGGAAACGGTACAGAAGGCAAAATTATCACACTTAATACTGTAGTATAAAAGGGTATCGATTACTGGTGTCAAGGTGGGAAGGAGGAAGAAGTGCTTGAACTGTCATACAGGCTAAGTTACCGATATAAACGCCTGTTTAGCTTGTTGTACAATCCAAACATTTGGTACTCACAATTATGCTCATAACTTTGAGTGCCGGATGGGAAGGGGGCACAAACAGTCTTTTAACCTCTACTGACGTTGTCGTCCTTAACCCTTACGTTGTCCCATCTGATGTATATGCATACAAGTCTGTTTGTTGCCAATTCAGTGTCCAAACGCTCTGAAAGCAGCATATACTCCTTCATCCAAAGGCAAACCATTTCAGGTGTATAATGCCTTGAATTCAGCTTCCTTGGACATAACCGCCTAGCAATAGGAAATGCCCAGCTACAAAGCAACATGCATATTGGAAAGGGGCACACCTCCCAAATAGCAGTGAAAACACAATTTCTTTTTTCACAAGCTGTTAAAAGCAGTCCAACTGACGCGTTTCAGCCCAAAGTAATTTATGGCTAAGACCTTTGGGCTGAAACGCATCAGGTGTATTGATTTTAACGGCTTGTAAATAAAGAAATTATGTTTTAACTGCTATGTGAGAGTTTGCCCTTTTCTTGTAGTTAACCAGGAAACAGCTTCTAGAGATGGATAATAAAAATAATAATAATAATATACTTTATGAAGCGCCATCATATTCCGCAGCAATGTCCATGGATACAGTTCAGTTAAATAAGACAATATAAAACTTGTAAGAGACAGGACAAAATTTACAAACACATACAAGAGGAATTGAGGGCCCTATTCCTGTTGGAACCTTCAATCTAGAACTAATCTTTTAGATCATTCTACGTGAATTTATTAGAAGAAAATGCAGCTAGAAATGGATATAAATTACATCCAGACAGCTCTGTTTGCTGGCGGGTTTAATTGTGGAATATCAAACATTCCCCTCCTATACATTAGTATGGGAATTTCAGAGATAAAAACAGATTTTAAGGGCTCTTCTGGTGGTGTTTGGAAATGTCTGCTGTATAACACACAGGCTTGATGCTCAAAAACTCGCTGGCACATTTTTAGGCATTCTACTGTAATGTATGTGGGACCTCACATTATAGACAAGACTTCTTAGATCATCTTTCCAGAGCAGAGAGCTTTAGATAATTTGACTCATAATGAGATCTTGAGACTGTCATAGAAATCTAGTGGCTTGTCTCAATCCATGTGTTTTTTTTTAATTTTTTTTATTATATTCCCCTACCCTTGTATCGTGACAGAAATTAGACAATCACAAACGCATGTATTTTAAACTCTTGTACATGCTCAGTAGGAACTGGTGCTCCAAAACGCGTGCAACTTAAAATACTGTGCATAATTTTATAATAGGACAAAAGTTTAAAGTGCATGTTCTATCTGAATAGTGAACATTTAAATCTGTCACTTAAATATTAACTGCTCAAATAAATACAAAAAAATATATATAGATATCTTTAGAAAATTTTTTACTGTCCATTTTTAATGCATGATACAATGTTATAAAACATTAAAAATGATGGAAGCCATCCTGGTACCCAGGCTAATCACATCTATATAAATCACAATAGTCCTGTATGAACAAAACGGAGGCATCACTCGCAAGTCTTTGTGAAACACAATTTAATGCAATGTTTGGGGTAATACAGCTCTTCTTCAGACAATAAAAGTGTACAAAAGCACAATATTTATAGTGTAAAGCAGCAAACTCACTCACTGTGCATCAGAAGGACTGTAAACCTCTGGGCATACTCGGTGTAACCGCTCTTTGGTGCATTGCTATGGTGTTTAAACTTAAAGTGTAGTGTGTTATATAAGAATATATATTAAATAATAAACACTGTGCATTATAGAACAATAAATAAGGGATATGAACACTATGCAATGCCTACACAGTAGGCTGCATATTGTACTAAAGGGACAAGACATTTTTAATAACTTTCCATTTTTTTTTAATTTAGGAAAATTGTACATACATACAGAAAAATTATCAATGAAAAATGTTTACATCCAAAAAAAAATGCAATAAATGAACATAGAAATTTAAATAATTTAATGTATTATTTCTATGTAAACATCACATATCTATAACTAATTATATTATAATACCTTAGCATCTACTCTTTACATCTTCCTAATAAATTTCCAATTTAATTATCAAATTTGCTTTATTCTCTTGGTATATTTGTTTGAAGGGTGAATCTAAGTAGGCTCATGGGGGCCCAGTAGTGTGCATGTGGCTATGGCAGCATTGTTTGTAGCATGTTGCACATTGTTGCAAGCACTGCTGCCATAAACTACTAAAGACAGATGCACAATCCTGAGCACTCAAATAAACTACTTTATATTGGAACATTAATATTGAGGGGGTCCCCAGGATGTATGCCTTAGGCCTTCTTTAAGAACAGCAAGATATTATGTGTTAACCTCCTTGGGGGACAGTTTACTTATTCCACTGTCTGTCTGCTGAGAACTGGAGGCAAATTTTTTCCTCATCTTTGTCTGTGCAATACAGCTATAGCTCTTTTTCAGTAGGTTGGGTAGTACATCCTCTGATAAGATGAATATTTACAAAAAAACCAAAACATAGTGGCTAGCAGGGTAGCAGTGGTAGCTAACAAGACGTGGAAGTATGCTGTAGTGTCTCTCTTTAAATTGTGTTCAACTAGTTTATTTTATTTGTAGATCATCTTTATTGTAAACCTCTGTCCAATCACTAGGGAAAGTTAAAAGCATAAAGAGAAACGAGGGTGCACATTTATTCAGTGGTTTAAGCCATTTAATAATCTCACTAAATAACCCAGTAAGTTTAATATTCAGTAGTAAGCACATAACTAGTAAGATCATAAATCAATCCACAAAGCTTACAATTTTGTATTCATTTAATTTTTTGTAATGCATTTTGATCAGTGAGCACTTTGAAATATATAGGAACTGTGAGCCTTTTCATTGCTGGGAAATGTTGGCATTAATGTTACTTCACTACACAATGGAACTGTAAAATCCTAAAATATCCTCATTTCTTGCTGTAAAGAAAAAAGTTTGTCACATGAACGGTTCTTCATTTTTAAAATCAGTTTGCAATGGTAGTTTCTGCAAGCAAAGCTTTTCTTATTAAATGTTAACCTAATATTTTTGTGCATTTATTTTCATTTTGACAATTAGAATCCTGTTTAAATAGAATCTGGGAGGGGGTGGCTACATTGTCCTATTAAAAAGGTTGTGCGGAGTTTAAAATATTTGCAATTATTTATTAGTTTCCTATGGAGTATTGCTTTTTACATGATACTTGGAGCTTCTTATGTTTGTCTTCTCTAGGATTCATGTTGGAGTTTGCAATCTAAATTGCTTTAACTGTGTACACAGAATATGTATGCGTAAATTAATCCTCCGGCATAGTACACCAGAACTAGTGTAAAGCTGATGTGGTGCCACTTTTTAGGAAGGGAAGCAGGGCTGATCCAGGAAGCTATAGACCAGTAAGTTTCTGACATCATTAGTGGGGAAGATACTTGAAGGGATCATAAGGGATTATATTATTGATTTGTGTAAACTAGATTATGAGTTCAAATCGGAATAGTTTTATGAGCAATAGATTGTGTAAAAACTAATCTAATTAGATTCTATGTGGAAGCAAGTCAAAATATAGATAAAGGGGAATTAGTTGATGTGATCTACTTGGATTTTGCAAAGATGTTTTGATTACAGTGCCACATGAGAGATTAAGGGACGAGTAGTAAACGGATCATACTCAGATTGGACAAATGTAATCAGTGGAGTCCCCCGGGGGATCAGTACTGGGCCCTGTTCTTTTTAATATTTTTTTTTATTAATGACTTGAAGCAAGGATTAAATAGCAACATCCTCTATTTTTGCAGATGATACAATGTTTTGTCAGGTCATTAGGTCAATACAGGATGAAATTGCTTTACAAGGGGATCTACAAAAATTAGAAGAATGGGCAGGTAAATGGAAAATGAGATTTAATACTGTAAAATGCAAGGTTCTACATTTTGAAAGTAAAAATAAGCAGGCAAACTATTATTTAAATGAACCTAGTCTTAGCAAAACAGAGGAGGAAGGGATTTAAGAGTAGCAATAGATAGCAAGCTAAAGATGGGTGCATAATGCAGGGCAGTGGCTTCTAATGCTAATTAGATACTACCATGTATTACAAGAGGCATTGATGCAATGGAGGTAAGCATAATACCGTCACTATATAAATCCCTGGTAAGACCCCACCTTGAGTATGGAGTGCAGTTCTGGGGACCAATCTAAAAAAAAAAACACCAAAAAAACATTGCAGACTTCAGAGAAGGGCCACAAAGCTAATAAGGGGAATGGGGAATTTAAGCTATGAGGAGAGATTAGCCGAAATGAGTCTGTTTTTTCTAGAAATAAGGACGCTTGAGAGGTGACCTGATTACTTTATATAAATATATTCAAGGCCCATATACAGAGATGGTGGAAGTCTGTTTATTCCAAGAAAATTGTTTGAGATAAGAGGTCACAATTTAATGCTGGAGGAAAGGATATTTAAACTCCAGCAACGTAAGCAGTTTTTTCACTGCAAGAGCAATCAAATTGTGGAACTTATTACTTAAAATGATGGTAAATCCTAGCAGGATTTCCCACACGACTATTGGCTAAGAGGTGGAAACGTCACCTCTGAGCCAAATAGCGTTCTGCCGTGGACTGAACGCTGTAAACAAATAAAGGAGCTTTCCATGAAGTATTTTATACTTCATGAATGAAAGTCCCCTATATTGGCTCCAATGGTAAATCCTAGCATTTCACAAACGCTAGGATTTATTATCACTTTAAGGAGGTAGTAAATGCCAATACCTGAGATACATTTAAAAAAAATGGTTTAGATACATTTCTGTCTAGAAACATAATTCAGGGATATGATTGCTTGTGTTTAATGGGATTAATTTTAAGCTAAACTGGAGCTTTTGTTTTTATTATTATTATTATTAAAGGGACAGTACACTGTAAAATTTGTTTTCATACTAATGTATTTTCAATGACTTGTTATACCAGCTGCAGAGTATAAAATGTATGAGAAATTGCATTTCTTCTATAAGGTACGACGAGTCCACGGATTCATCCTTTACTTGTGGGATATTATCCTCCTGCCAACAGGAAGTGGCAAAGAGCACCACAGCAGAGCTGTCTATATAGCTCCACCCCCCAGTCATTCTCTTTGCCTATTCTAAGTACTAGGAAGGGTAAAGTGAAAGAGGTGATAAAATATTAGTTCTTAATTTCTTCAAGCAAGAGTTTTTTGTTTTAAATGGTACCGGTGTGTACTATTTACTCTCAGGCAGCAGATGGATGAAGACTTCTGCCTGGAGGATGATGATCTTAGCATTTGTAACTAAGATCCAGTGCTGTTCCCACAGAGGCTGAGGGGTACAAGAAACGTCAGTGTGAGAAACGTTTTCATGCTATATAGCAGTGAGGTATGTTCAGTCATTTTTTTCTGGAGAGACTGTGTATTTCAGAAAGGCTGACAGTATCCCCATGAGGGTAAGGGTAAGCAGTAATCCTAAGAGCTATAGAAAGGCATTACTAAGATTGCATAAGGGGCTAATTAAAAAATGGTTGACACTGAGTTTTGAATGTTTGTGGGCAAATGTTTTATGAACTGGGAGTGCTGTTAACATTTTGTGGCAATAACGTTTTTTGGGCAACTTTATTGAGGGTACACTTGGCTTATTTTTTGGGTCTCAGAACCCACATGGCTAGTTTAAAACCGCTCTGGTGCGGTTCTTTGAGGCTGTAGAGGCATCAAGTGAGATGGGCGGGGCCTATTTTCACGCCTCAGATGCGCAGTTGTTTTCACTCTTTAAGCAACAAGCTCCAACTCCTGAGGGCCCTTGTGGATGTTTTGGGCCAAATCTAAGCTTTAACCCCATATTTACAATCCCTGAGGGCAGGTAGGCGCCACAGCAGGGCTGTGGCAAGGTGCTGGGGGTGTTTTTTTTTTCGGATTTAGGCCTTATTTCTCTTGTTAAGTGTATCCAGTCCACGGATCATCCATTACTTATGGGATATATTCTCCTTCCCAACAGGAAGCTGCAAGAGTCCACCCACAGCAAAGCTGCTATATAGCTCCTCCCCTAACTGCCATTACCAGTCATTCTCTTGCAAGTCTCAACATAGATAGGAGGTCGTGAGAGTCTGTGGTTTTTTATACTTAGTTTATTTCTTCAATCAAAAGTTTGTTATTTTTAAATGGCACCGGAGTGTGCTGTTTATCTCAGGCAGTATTTGGAAGAAGAATCTGCCTGCGTTTTTTCTATGATCTTAGCAGACGTAACTAAGATCCAGTTGCTGTTCTCACACATTCTGAGGAGTAAGGTACTTCAGAGGGTGAATGGCGTGCAGGTTTTCCTGCAAATAAGGTATGTGCAGTAAAATATTTTTCTAAGGAATGGAATTGACTAAGAAAATACTGCTGATACCGAAGTAATGTAAGTACAGCCTTTAAATGCAGTGAAAGCGACTGGTACCAGGCTGATTGATAGAGATATATGCTAAGGTATGTGCAGTAATATATTTTTCTAAGGAATGGAATTGACTAAGAAAATACTGCTGATACCGAAGTAATGTAAGTAAAGCCTTAAATGCAGTGATAGCGACTGGATCAGGCTTATTAATAGACATACATACTCTTATAAGAATGTGTTTTAAAACGTTTGCTGGCATGTTTAATCGTTTTTTAACATATGTTTGGTGATAAAACTTATTGGGGCCTAATTTTTCCACATGGCTGGCTTAAATTTTGCATAGAAACAGTTATAGGGAAGGTAATCCACAGCTCAGCTGTGGCAGTTTTGTTGTGTCTGTTTAAAAAAAAAATGTCTTTTTTTTTTTTTTTTATCTGTTTTTTGCATTAAGGGGTTAATCATCCATTTGCAAGTGGGTGCAATGCTCTGTTAAGTTATTACATGTACTGTAAAAATTTCGTTTGATTTACTGCCTTTTTTCACTGTTTTTCAAATTTTGACAAAATTTGTTTCTCTTAAAGGCACAGTAACGTTTGTTATATTTGCTTGTTAACTTGATTTAAAGTGTTTTCCAAGCTTACTAGTCTCTTTATTAGTTCTAACATGTCTAACATAGAGGAGGCTCTGTGTTTATTATGTTTAAAGCCATGGTGGAACCCCATTTTAGAATGTGTACCAGATGTACTGATTTCATGTTAAACAATAAAGATCATTTTTTGTATTTAAAAACATTATCACCAGAGGATTCTGTCGAGGGGGAAGTTATGCCGACTAACTCTCCCCACGTGTCAGACCCTTTGACTCCCGCTCCAGGGACTCACGCTCAAATGGCGCCAAGTATATCAATGGCGCCCATAGTGTTTATTTTACAAGACATGGCAAAGGTTGTGTATAATACACTGGCAGCAGTATTAGTCAGACTACCTGAAATTAAAGGAAAGCAAAACAGCTCTGGGGGTAGATACAGAGCATACAGACGCTTTAAGAACCATGTCTGATACTACCTCACAATATGCTTAGTCTGTGGGTGATATTTGTGACTCAGGGAAGATGATTTAACCTGATTCTGATATTTCTACATTTAAAATTTATGCTTGAGAACCTCCACTTGTTGCTCAGGGAGGCTTTAGCTGCTCTGAATGAATGTGTACAATCGCAGTGCCAGAGAAATTGTGTAGACTGGATAAATAATATGCAGTGCCGGTGTGTACTTATGTTTTTCCAATACCTAAAGAGGTTTACTAAAATTTTTCATAAGGAATGGGATAGACCAGGTGTGCCGTTCTCTTCCCCTCCTATTTTTTAGAAGAATGTTTTCTAATAGTTGCCACCACACGGGACTTATGGCAGACAGTTCCTAAGGTGGAGAGAAGAGTTTCTACTCTAGCTAAGCGTACCACTACCTCTGGCGAGGACTGTTGTGCTTTTTTAGATCCAATGGATAAAAAATGTTTATTCAACAAGGTTTTATCCTGCAGCCCCTTGCACGCATTGCTCCTGTCACTGCTGCTGCGGCGTTCTGGTTTGAGTCTCTTGATGAGGCTTTACAGGCTCCATTGGATGAATATATTTGACAAGCTTAGAGCACTTAAGCTAGCCAATTCCTTTGTTTTCTGATGCCTTTGTTCCTTTGACTAGACTAACGGCTAAGAATTCTGTTTTTTACTATACTGGCGCGCAGAGCGCTATGGCTTATATCATGGTCAGCTGTCGTGACTTTAATAAATAAGCTACTTAACTTCCCTTCAAGGGGCAGACCCTATTCAGGCCTAGTTTGAAGGAGATTATTACTTATATCACTGGAGGAAAAGATCATGCCCTTCCTCAGGACAGGTCCAAATCAAGGGACAAAAAAGGCCTAATTTTCGTGCCTTTCGAAAATTCAAGGCTGGTGTGGCATCAACTTCCTCTAAGGCAAAATAAGAGGGAACTTTTGCTCAGTCCAAGGCGGTCTGGAGACAACCGGACCTGGAACAAAGATAAGCAGGTCAAGGAGCCTGCTGCTGCCTCTAAAACAGCATGAGGAACGGACCCCTATCTGGTAACGGATCCTATAGGGGGCAGACTTCATTCTTCGCCCAGGCGTGGGCAAGAGATGCCCAGGATCCCTGGGCATTGGAAATTATACCCCAGAGATATCTTCTGGATTTCAAAGCTTTCCCCCCCCAAAAAAGGGGAGTTTTTGCCTTTCACATTTATCTGCAAACCAGATAAAGAAAGAGACATTCTTGCATTGTGTACGTGACCCATTCAGTTCCAATAGAGGAACAGGGACACAGTTTTCCTCAAATCGGTTTGTGGTTCCCAAGGAAAGGAAACCTTCAGACCTATTTTGGATCTAAAAGATCTTAAACAAATTCTTTAGAATTCTATCATTTAAGATGGAAACTATTCGTACCATCTTAACTATGATCCAGGAGAGTCAATAGAGGACTACAATGGATTTGAAGGATGCTTATCCTCACATTACGATGCATAAAGATCACCATCGGTTTTTCAGGTTTGCCTTTCTAGACAGGCATTACCAGTTTGTAGCTCTTTCCTTTGGGTTAACTACAGCCCCTAGAATCTTTATGGAGGTTCTGGGGTCACTTTGGCGGTCCTTAGGCCACGGGGCATAGAAGTGGCCCCTTATTTAGACGACATCCTGATACAGGCGTCAAACATCCAAGTTGCCAAGTCTCATACGGACGTAGTTCTGGCATTTCTGAGATCGCATGGGTGGAAAGTGAACAAGGAAAGAGTTCTCTATCCCCAATATCAAGGGTTTCCCTCCTAGGGATTCTGATAGATTTTGTAGAAATTAAAATTTACCTGACGGAGTCCAGGTTGTCAAAGTTTCTAAATTTCTGCCGTGTTCTTCATTCCATCCGCGCCCTTTGGTGGCTCAGTACATGAATGTAATCGGCTTAATGGTAGCGGCAAGGGACATAGTACCGTTTGCACGCCTACATTTCAGACCACTGCAACTATGCATGCTCAGCCAGAGGAACGGGGATTACACAGATTTGTTCTCCTGTTAAATCCGGACCAAGAAACCAGAGATTCTCTTCTCTGGTGACTATCTCGGGTCCATCTGTCCAAGGGTATGACCTTCCGCAGGTCAGATGGGACAATTGTTACAACAGATGCCAGCCTTTTAGGTTGGGATACAGTCTGGAACTCCCTGAAGGCTCAGGGATAGTGGACTCAGGAGGAGACCCTCCTTCTAATGAATATTCTGGAACTGGGAGCGATATTCCATGCTTTTCAGACTTGGCCTCAGTTAGCAACTCTGAGGTACATCATATTTCAGTCGGACAATATCACGACTGTGGCTTACATCAACCATCAAGGGGGAACAGAAGTTCCCTAGCAATGTTAGAAGTCTTAAAATAATTCACTGGACAGAGACTCACTCTTGTCTAAAAGCTATCCCTATCCCAGGTGTTGAGAACTGGGAGGCAGATTTTCTAAGTCGTCAGACTTTTCATCCGGGGGAGTGGGAATTCCCTCCGGAGGGGTTTGCACAAGATCAAGCAGGAGAGTGCTTTGGTGCTTTTGACAGCGCCTGCGTGGCCACGCAGGACCTGGTATGCAGATCTGGTGGACATGTCATCCTTTCCACCACGGTCTCTGCTTCTGAGACAGGACCCTCTACCTCAGGGTCTTTTCAACCATCTAAATATAACTAATCTGAGATGGACTGCCTGGAGACAGAACGCTTGATGTTATCAAAGCATGGCTTCTCCGAGTCAGTAATTGATACCTTAATACAGGCATAAAAGCCTGTCTCTAGGAAAATTTAACATAAGATATGGTGTAAATATCTTATTGTTATGAATCCAAGGGTTACTCATGGAGTAAAGTCTGGATTGCCAGGATATTATCTTTTCTCCAAGATGATTTTGAGAAAAGGGTTGTCAGCTAGTTCTTTAAAAGGACAGATTTCTACTCTGTCTATTCTTTTGCACAAGCGTCTGGCAGGTATTCTAGACGTTCAGGCATTTGGTCAGGCTTTGGTTAGAACCAAGCCTGTGGTTAAAAATGTTGCTCCGCCATGGAGCTTAAAGCTGGTTCTTAAGGTTCTTCAAGGAGTTCCATTTGAACCTTTTCATTCCATAGATATCAAACTTCTATCTTGGAAAGTTCCTTTTGGTAGCTATTTCCTCGGCTCATAGAGTCTCCGAGTTATCTGCGTTGCAATGTGATTCTCCTTATCTGGTTCTCCGTACGGATAAGGTAGTCCTGTGTACCAACCTGGGTTTTTACCTAAGGTGGTATCTAACAAGAATATCACTCAAGAGATTGTTGTTCCATTCTTGTATCCTAATCCTTCTTCAAAGAAGGAACGTCTATTACACAATTTGGACGTGGTTCGTGTTTTAAAGTTTTACTTACAAGCTACTACAGATTTTCATCAAACATTCACCTTGTTTGTTGTCTATTCTGGACAGAGGAGAGGTCAAAGGACTTCAGCAACCTCTCTGTCTTTTTGGTTAAAACGCATAATTCATTTAGCTTATGAGACTGCTGGACAGCAGCCTCCTGAAGGGATTACAGCTCATTCTACTAGAGCTGTGGTTTTCACTTGGGCCTTTTTTAAATGTGGCTTCTGTTGAACAGATTACAAGACGGAGTCTTGGTCTGCGTTTCATACTTTTTCAAATTTAACAAATTTGATACCTTGCTTCTTCGGAGGCTATTTTTGGGAGAAAGGGTTTTTTACAGGCAGTGGTAACTTCCGTTTAAGTACCTGCCTTGTCCCTCCCATCATCCGTGTACTTTAGCTTTGGTATTGGTATCCCATAAGTAATGGATGATCCGTGGACTGGATACACTTAACAAGAGAAAACATAATTTATGCTTACCTGATAAATTTATTTCTCTTGTAGTGTATCCAGTCCACGGCCCGCCCTGTCACTTTAAGGCAGGTAATTTTTCCATTAAACTACAGTCACCACTGCACCCTATGGTTTTCCTTTCTCTGCATGTTTTCGGTCGAATGACTGGTAATGGCAGTTAGGGGAGGAGCTATATAGCAGCTTTGCTGTGGGTGGACTCTTGCAGCTTCCTGTTGGGAAGGAGAATATATCCCATAAGTAATGGATGATCCGTGGACTGGATACACTACAAGAGAAATAAATTTATCAGGTAAGCATAAATTATGTTTTCAATCCGGTTTGCACAATAAAGGGTTAAATGTTAAATTTTCTTGTGGGGCAAACTTAACTACACATATTGGGTCTGCTATCAAAAATCTGAAAAATTTGGTGGATTTTAAAGCAGTTTTGCACAACGTGTATGCTTTTTTTTTTTTTTCTCTTAAAGGCGCAGTACCGTTTTTTTAAGTGTTATTTTTTTTCGCTAAATAAAGTGTTTTCATGCTTGTTTGTAGTCATTACTAGCCTGTTCAACATGTCTGACATTGAGGAAAGTCATTGTTCAATATGTTTAGAAGCCATTGTGGAACCCCCACTTAGAATGTGTCCCTCATGCACTGAAAGGTCAATAAATTGCAAAGAACATATTTTAGCTACTAAAAGTATGTCGCAGGATGATTCTCAGTCAGAAGGGAATCCGGTTTTGCCATCTAATTCTCCCCAAGTGTCACAACCATTAACGCCCGCACAAGCGACGCCAGTACTTGTAGTGCGTCTAATTCTTTCACCCTGCAAGATATGGCCGCAGTTATGAATACTACCCTCACAGAGGTTTTATCTAAGCTACCTGGGTTGCAGGGGAAGTGCAGTAGGTCTGGTGTGAGAACAAATGCTGAGCCCTCTGACGCTTTATTAGCCATATCCGATGTACCCTCACAATGTTCTGAGTTGGGGGTGAGGGATTTGCTGTCTGAGGGAGAGATTTCTGATTCAGGAAAGATTTCCCTCAGACAGACTCTGATATGACGGCTTTTAAATTTAAACTAGAACACCTCCGCTTATTGCTCAGGGAGGTTTTAGCGACTCTGGATGATTGTGACCCTATTGTAGTTCCAGAGAAATTGTGTAAAATGGACAGATTTCTAGAGGTTCCTGCCTACACTGATGTTTTTCCGGTCCCTAAGAGGATTTCGGACATTGTTAATAAGGAGTGGGATAGACCAGGTATTCCGTTCGCTCCCCCTCCTACTTTTAAGAAAATGTTTCCCATATCAGACACCATGCGGGACACGTGGCAGACGGTCCCTAAGGTGGAGGGAGCTATTTCTACCCTGGCTAAGCGTACAACTTTACCTATTGAGGACAGCTGTGCTTTCAAAGATCCTATGGATAAAAAATTAGAGGGTCTCCTAAAGAAAATATTTTTTTCATCAGGGTTTTCTTCTCCAACCTATAGCGTGCATTGTTCCTGAACTACTGCAGCTGCTTTTTGGTTTGAGGCTCTTAAGGTTGAGACCCCATTAGATGATATTCTGGATATAATTAGGGCTCTCAAGCTAGCTAATTCTTTCATTACAGATGCTGCTTTTCAACTGGCTAAATTAGCGGCAAAGAATTCAGGTTTTGCCATTTTAGCATGTAGAGCGTTATGGCTTAAGTCCTGGTCTGCTGATGTGTCATCAAAATCTAAGCTTTTAGCCATTCCTTTCAAGGGTAAGACCCTATTCGGGCCTGAACTGAAAGAGATCATTTCAGATATCACTGGAGGGAAAGGCCATGCCCTTCCTCAGGATAAGACAAATAAGATGAGGACCAAACAAAATAATTTTCGTTCCTTTCAAAACTTCAAAGGTGGTCCCTCTACCTCTTCCCCTGCTGCAAAGCAAGAGGGGAATTTTGTTCAATCCAAGTCAGTCTGGAGACCTAACCAGACTTGGAACAAAGGTAAACAGGCCAAGAAGCCAGCTGCTGCCACCAAGACAGCATGAAGGGGTAGCCCCCGATCCGGGACCGGATCTAGTAGGGGGCAGACTTTCTCTCTTTGCTCAGGCTTGGGCAAGAGACGTTCAGGACTCCTGGGCTTTAGAAATCGTAACCCAGGGGTATCTTCTAGATTTCAAAGATTCTCCTCCAAGGGGGGAGATTCCATCTTTCTCAATTGTCTGTAAACCAGACAAAAAGTGAGGCGTTCTTACGCTGTGTAGAAGACCTATATACCATGGTAGTGATCTGCCCAGTTCCGAAAACAGAGCAGGGGTTTTACTCCAATCTGTTTGTGGTTCCCAAAAAAGAGGGAACCTTCAGACCAATTTTAGATCTCAAGATCCTAAACAAATTCCTCAGAGTCCCATCCTTCAAGATGGAGACCATTCGGACTATTTTTTTTTACCAATGATCCAGGGGGGTCAATAAATGACCACCGTGGACTTAAAGGATGCGTATCTACACATCCCTATCCACAAAGATCACCAGTTCCTCAGGTTCACCTTTCTGGACAAGCATTACCAGTTTGTGGCTCTTCCCTTCTGGGTTGGCCACAGCTCCCAGAATTTTCACAAAGGTGCTAGGGTCCCTTCTGGCGGTTCTAAGGCCGCGGGGCATAACAGTGGCGCCTTATCTGGACGATATCTTAATTCAGGCGTCGACTTACCAACTAGCCAAATCTCACATGGATGTCGTGTTGGTTTTTCTAAGATCTCACGGGTGGAACGTGAACGTAATAAAGAGTTCACTTATCCCTCTCACAAGAGTTCCATTCCTGGGAACTCTGATAGATTCGGTGGACATGAAAATTTTTCTGACGGAGGTCAGGAAATCAAAGATTTTAACCACATGCCGAGCCCTTCATTCCATTCCTCGGCCGTCAGTGGCTCAGTGTATGGAGGTAATCGGTCTAATGGTAGCAGCAATGGACATAGTTCCATTTGCTCGCTTGCATCTCAGACCACTGCAACTATGCATGCTCAATCAGTGGAATGGGGATTATGCAGATTTATCTCCTCAGATAAATCTGGATCAAGAGACCAGAGACTCTTCTTTGGTGGTTGTCACAGGATCATCTGTCCCAGGGAATGTGTTTTCGCAGGCCAGCATGGGTCATAGTGACAACGGATGCCAGCCTATTGGGCTGGGGTGCAGTCTGGAATTCCCTGAAAGCATAGGGTTTGTGGACTCAGGAGGAGGCTCTCCTCCTGATAAATATTCTAGAACTGAGAGCGATATTCAACGCGCTTCAGGCGTGGCCTCAGTCGGACAATATCACGACTGTAGCATATATCAATAATCAGGGGGGAACAAAGAGTTCTCTAGCAATGATAGAGGTTACCAAAATAATTTGATGGGCAGAGACTCGCTCTTGCCATCTATTAGCAATCTATATCCCAGGAGTGGAGAACTGGGAAGCGGATTTTCTCAGTCGTCAGACTTTTCATCCGGGGGAGCGGGAACTCCATCCGGAGGTATGTGCACAATTGATTCAGCAATGGGGCACACCAGAATTGGATCTGATGGCGTCTTGTCAGAACGCCAAACTTCCTTGTTACGGGTCCAGGTCAAGGGATCCTCAGGCAGTACTGATAGATGCTCTAGCAGTACCCTGGTCGTTCAACCTGGCTTATGTGTTTCCACCGTTTCCTCTCCTTCGTTTGATTGCCAGAATCAAACAGGAGAGAGCTTCAGTGATTTTGATAGCACCTGCGTGGCCACACAGGACTTGAAATGCAGACCTGGTGGACATGTCATCTCTTCCACCATGGACTCTGCCACTGAGACAGGACCTTCTGATTCAAGGTCCGTTCCAGCATCCAAATCTAGATTCTCTGCGGCTGACTGCTTGGAGATTGAATGCTTTATTTTATCCAAGCGAGGTTTCTCTGAGTCGGTCATAGATACCTTGATTCAGACTCGAAAGCCTGTCACTAGGAAAATTTATCATAAGATATGGCGTAAATATCTTTATTGGTGCGAATCCAAAGGCTACTCATGGAGTAAAATCAGGATTCATAGGTTTTTGTCCTTTCTCCAAGAAGGATTGGAGAAGGGGCTATCGGCTAGTTCCTTAAAGGGACAGATATCTGCTTTATCAGTTCTACTGCACAAGCGTCTGGCAGATGTTCTAGACGTTCAGTCGTTCTGTCAGGCTTTAGTTAGAATTAAGCCTGTGTTTAAACCTGTTGCTCCGCCATGGAGTTTGAATTTAGTTCTTAAAGTTCTTCAAGGGGTTCCGTTCGAACCTATTTATTATCGGTTATTTGTAGAGCGCCAACAGATTCTGCAGCGCTAACCTATGCATTCCATAGATATTAAGCTTCTATCTTGGAAAATTCTGTTTTTAGTTGCTATCTCTTCGGCTCGAAGAGTTTCTGAACTATCTGCATAGCAATGCGACTCGCCTTATCTTGTTTTCCATGCTGATAAGGTGGTTTTGCGTCCCAAACCTGGATTCCTTCCTAAGGTTGTTACTAATAGGAATATCAATCAGGAAATTGTCGTTCCTTCTCTGTGTCCTAATCCTTCCTCTAAGAAAGAGCGTCTGTTGCACAACTTGGACGTGGTTCGTGCTTTAAAGTTTTACTTGCAAGCGACCAAAGATTTCCGTCAAACATCTTCTTTGTTTGTTGTCTATTCTGGAAAGCGTAGAGGTCAAAAAGCTACGGCTACCTCTCTTTCTTTCTTTTTGGCTGAAAAGCATCATCCATTTGGCATACGAGACTGCTGGACAGCAGCCTCCTGAAAGGATTACAGCTCACTCTACTAGAGCGGTGGCTTCCATATGGGCTTTTAAAAATGATGCTTCTGTTGAACAGATTTGTAAGGCTGCAACTTGGTCTTCGCTTCATACCTTTTCCAAATTTGATACTTTTGCTTCTTCGGAGGCTATTTTTGGGAGAAAAGTTCTTCAAGCAGTGGTGCCTTCTGTTTAACCATCTGTCTTGTCCTGTAGCTTTTGGTATTGTATCACACAAGTAAAGGATGAATCTGTGGACTCGTCGTAACTTATAGAAGAAAAGTAAATTTATGCTTACCTGATAAATTAATTTCTTCTATGGTACGACGAGTCCACGGCCCGCCTTGTTATTTTAAGACAGATTATATTTTTTGATTTTAAACTTCAGTCACCTCTGCACCTTTTAGTTTCTCCTTTTTCTTCCTGTACCTTCGGTCGAATGACTGGGGGTGGAGCTAAGGGAGGAGCTATATAGACAGCTCTGCTGTGGTGCTCTTTGCCACTTCCTGTTGGCAGGAGGATAATATCCCACAAGTAAAGGATGAATCCGTGGACTCGTCGTACCATAGAAGAAATTAATTTATCAGGTAAGCATAAATTTACTTTTTCAGGTTTATTTATGTATATGAATTAACTGTTTTTGTGCTTTTAAACCACATCCTATTACAATGGGTTGAGCTTCAGGTAATAACATATCTCATTATCACTTTGTGTACACGCACAGGCTTCCTTATCTTATTTGTCTGAAAAACTAAAGCTAAATACATAGAGAACAATGGAAAATTATCATTTTATTGCTTAACTATCCTGTACCCCATTGTGAGTGTAATTTCTTCTGCTGGTTGTGTTTTTTAGGCTATTCAATAGCTGGGACTCAAGTATCAAAACTTTCATTATAGGTTAGGAAACCACAAGCCAAATCGGCTATTTCAAAGGCCAAAATAGGAGCTACTTGTAAACAAAGCAGTATAAAGAAACAAAGATACATTTAAAAGTACTTACAATTCAGCTACTACTTATAAGGGACGGTAACTTTGACATCTATAACTATTCTTGTGCAATAATACCGGTATTATCTACAGCTTTGAGCAAGGTCTGCTCTCAGGATACAGTTTGTCTTTTGGATACAGGTTGTGGGGCCGATTTTTAACGAGGGCTGAATGGCCCTGAATGTAACTGTTTGGAGTTACAAAGCAGCGGTCTTAAGACTCGTACACCTCCTCTGAGGCGGTGGACAGCAATCTCCCCGATCGCATACGATCGGGTTGATTGACACCCCCTGCTAGTGGCCGATTGGCTGTGAATCTGCAGGGGTTGGCATTTTATGCTGTCGGCATTTATCGATGTATGCTCACACTTTATTAAATCGGCCCCAATGTGTCAGTAAATAGTTACTGTGTACAACTAATGGGTGCTTTTTCAGGACTGGTAGCTTAACTTTTATAATTATATATTTTTTTTTATAGTTGTATTTTTTCCACCTATTGTGCTTTTTTACTGTAATGTTTTAATATACAGTAGTAGGATCCTTCTGTGTATAATTTTGTTGTATTATTTATTGATGTGATTTGTACATTTTTTATTATATACAAAATACTTTCATTTTAACATACTTAAAGGTTTTCTAGTGGCTCAGTTTTTTTCTATGATTGACAAAAGTTTTTAACTTTTGGCGCAGGTTTTATATATTCTGTTGGTGGTTTTTAATTTGTTTTTGTCCCTTTCTTGGGGAGGTTGGGATTTAGTATAACACCTGCTAGCATAGATAATCAGCGCATCTCTATTCTATCTTTTTTGTTTTGAAACAATTTAATACACTCCAGCAGGTAAAATGGATCATTGGGAACAATTTTGGAGTGAACTGTCCCTATAAGTATATTAAGATTTGTATAGGTTGACCTCAAAGAACTTCTATCTTTTTTTTTTCTTCAACCTCCTCTACTATGTTAATAATTTTGGTTTATGCCTTCTTTGTAAAAATAAAATGTCTGAACTGTTTAACCCCTTAACGATGCATGTCGTACAGGGTTCGTCGCACACAACCTGGTCTTTAATGACCAGCGACGTACCCTGTACGACATTAGGGGTTTGAAGCGGCTGGAAGCAATCCTGATCGCTTCCAAGCCGATTTCCGGTTATTGCAGTGATGCCTCGATATCGAGGCGTCCTGCAATAACACCCCTTGGCCATCCGATGCAGAGAGAGACACTCTGTGGCCCTCTCTGCACCGGACATCGATGGCCGGTATCGTTGGTGGGTGGGAGCTTCAGTGGGAGGCGGGTGGGCGGCCATCGATGTGACCTTTGACGTCGAGGTGGGCGGGATATCCGGAGGTGCGCACGGGGGGCGGCACGGGGTGGAAATGGCTACACTACAGAAAATGATTTTATTAAAAGTGGGTAAAATGTAATAAAAAATAAAAAGCATCTAAGGGATCTGGGAGGGGTGGGGGGTTGGTCTTGGGGGGGGGGGGGGAAGCTACACTACAGAAATATTGAATAAAATTAGATGGCTACCAATAAGGAAGAGGGGGAGGGTTAGAGAGCTGTTTGGGGGGGGGGGGATCAGGGAGGTTGGGGCCTAAGGGGGGATCCTACACATCAGCATATGTAAATATGCTAAAAAAATTTTTTTATTTTTTAAATACCTTATTTTATTACTGGCAGACTTTCTGCCAGTACTTAAGATGGCGGGGGCAATTGTGGGGTGGGGGAGGGAAGAGAGCTGTTTGGGAGGGATCAGGGGGTGTGATGTGTCATGTGGGAGGCTGATCTCTACATTAAAGCTAAAATTAACCCTGCAAGCTCCCTACAAGCTACCTAATTAACCCCTTCACTGCTAGGCATAATACACGTGTGATGCGCAGCAGTATTTAGCGGCCTTCTAATTGCTAAAAAGCAACGCCAAAGCCATATATGTCTGCTATTTCTGAACAAAGGGGATCCCAGAGAAGTATTTACAACCATTTGTGCCATAATTGCACAAGCTGTTTGTAAATAATTTCAGTGAGAAACCTAAAGTTTGTGAAGAAGTGAACGTTTATTTTTATTTGATTGCATTTGGCGGGGAAATGGTGGCATGAAATATACCAAAATGGGCCTAGATCAACACTTTGTGTTGTCTACTACACTAAAGCTAAAATTAACCTTACAAGCTCCCTACAAGTTCCCTAAATAACCCCTTCACTGCTAGACATAATACACGTGTGATGCGCAGCAGTATTTAGCGGCCTTCTAATTACCAAAAAGCAATGCCAAAGCCATATATGTCTACTATTTCTGAACAAAGGGGATCCCAGGGAAGCTTTTACAACCATTTGTGCCATAATTGCACAAGCTGTTTGTAAATAATTTCAGTGAGAAACCTAAAATTGTGAAAAATGTAACTTTTTTTTTCATTTGATCGCATTTGGCAGTAAAATGGTGGCATGCAATATACCAAGATGGGCCTAGATCAATACTTGGGGTTGTCTACTACACTAAAGATAAAATTGACCCTAGAAGCTCCCTACATGCTCCTTAATTAACCCCTTCACTGCTGGGCATAATACATGTGTGGTGCGCAGTGGCATTTAGCTGCCTTTTAATTACCAAAAAGCAATGTCAAAGCCATATATGTCTGCTATTTCTGAACAAAGGGGATCCTTGAGAAGCGTTTACAACCATTTATGCCATAATTACATAAGTTGTTTGCAAATAATTTCAGTGAGAAACCTAAAGTTTGTGAAAAAGTGAACCTTTTTTTTTTTATTTGATCTCTTTTGGCAGTGAAATGGTGGCATGATATATACCAAAATGGGCCTAGATCAATACTTTGGGATGTCTTCTAAAAAAAAAATATATACATGTCAAGGGATATTCAGGGATTCCTGAAAGATATCAGTGTCCCAATGTAACTAGCGCTAATATTAAAAAAAAAAAAAAGTGGTTTGGAAATAGCAAAGTGCTACTTTTACTTATTGCCCTATAACTTGCAAAAAAAGGAAAGAACATGTAAGCATTGGGTATTTCTAAACTCAGGACAAAATTTAGAAACTATTTAGCATGGGTGTTTTTTGGTGGTTGTAGATGTGGGGGTCAAAGTTAGAAAAAGTTTTTTTTTTTTTTTCCCCATTTTTTTCCTCCATATTTTATAAAAATTTTTTTTTAAAGTAAATTATAAGATATGATGAAAATAATGGTATCTTTAGAAAGTCTATTTAATGGCGAGAAAAACGGTATATAATATGTGTGGGTACAGTAAATGAGTAAGAGGAAAATTACAGCTAAACACAAACACCGCAGAAATGTAAAAATAGCCCTGGTCCTTAAGGGAAAGAAATTGAAAAATGGCCTTGTCCTTAAGGGGTTAAAGTAAAGAACATATTAACAGTTTTTGGAAAAACGTAGTGTGTAGTTGTCTATTATGAATATGTATCCTTTTGCTTTGTAAGGTTAGAGATGCTGTTTCTTTTTGTATATCTTTTTACCTGGTTACCAGTGCACTTTGCTGTCATGTTTTTTCATATAGCAGGGACAGAATAAACACCTAGACAAACAAAGCTGGGGATCCTAGATACAACCCTGAACTGTTTGCTTCTGTGACTAATCATAGATACAGCCCTATGAAAAAATCTTTATGTTGGACTAAATACTGATAATGTGAATGATAGACAGAAGTTTGGAACAACTTAAAGGGTAGTTTGAAGAGGAAAGCAGGCAACCTCAGGTTGACTATTAAAGGGGTAGTAAAGTTTTATAATTAAAGGGACATGAAGCCCAAAATTTTTTGATTTAGACATACAATATCCAACCTTCTATTACCAAACGTACCTAGTTCTTATACTATTGATTTTGAGGACAGATAAGAACCGTAGGTCTAACGAGTCTCAAGTTACTCCTGAACCCACTATGCTTCAAATCAAGATCATGATCCCTTGTCCTGGAATTACTTATTTGGTGAAAATACTTGTAGCCTCTATTTTATTAAGCCCCTTAATATATGTGAAAATTTCTATCAGCTCACCTCTTTCCCTCGTCTCCTCTGATATACACATATTTAGGTAATTGAGACTTTCTGGGTAAATTTTTTTTTTATTTTTTTTATTTTTAGACCATGTACCATTTTTAGTAACAATACTTTGATCAGATTCCAATTTATTTATATCCTTCTGAGGATATGGCCACTAGAATTGCACACAATACTGAAGTTGAGACTTATCTAGTGATCTGTGAAGTGGTATAATAACCTTGCTATTTCTGCTGCAAATACCTTTAACTATACAACCAAGCATTCGACTGGCCTTACTCGCTGCACTACTTCATTGTTTACCAAATTTCAAATAATCAGAAATAATCAGAAACAGTTCCCAAGTCATGATCCCCTTTTTGTAACAGTCAGTAGTGTCACTATGTCATTTTAACTTTTTTAGATTTTTATTTCCTACCTAAATGCATAACTTTTTGTACATTTTGGTGTTAAACTTTAGATCTCAGTCATTTGTCCAGTCCTCACTTATATAACCTCTCATTTAGGGCCTGATAACCAAAACCTTGCCGCTTGGGCGAGATATTTTAGACCGCTGCTTCATAACTGGTGTTTCTGGCGAGCCTGCAGCTTGATAGATAGGCCCCAAAAGCGCTACTAAACAATTTTTCTAAAAATGAACAAATTATCTCAAACACACATACCATTACAATTCATGTATATATTTATTTTTATGACACGTTTTAACATTTCTGTTGGGTGTTTAGTTGTTTTATGTGCATTTATGCTGTAGGTGGTCAAAAAAGTGTGTTTTTCAAATATTAATAACTTTAGAAAGGAATGTTCCATTGAGTTAAAATTTGTTTTGTAGACATTCCTTGTAACTGGAAAAATACAAGTGAATTGGCTCAGTTTTTGCAATACATTAGTCTGAAAAAGTGCTGTTTTTCAGAAAAGAAAAAAAAAATCTAACCCCTTTGCTACCTGGAATTTCAGATAAAAATTTGCCCAAAATAGTGAAAAATTGTTTAGCATTTCTATCACTCCATCCAAATGCAATTATATAAAATAATAGTTTATTTGACAAACCTTTGGGTTTCTATCTGAAATGATTTACATACCACTTGTGCAGTCATAACACAAATGGTCTTTTAAAGCTTCTCTTCTTTGTTCAGAAATAACACATGCATGACTTCTATCATCAAATTTGCTTCATTATCTTTGAATCCTTTGTTATAGAAGCAGCAAGGTGCTACTGGAAGCTAGCTGAACACATCTGAGAAAATGAGGAGGCATATATGTGTAGCCACCAATAACAGATCGCTTCCAGTAGTGCATTACTGCTCCTGAGCCTGCCTAGGTATGCTTTTTAACAAAGAATATCAAGAGAATAAAGCATATTTCATAATAGAATTGAATTGGAAAGTGGTTTAAAATTACATTCTGTATCTCATTTATGAACAAATAGGCTAAATGAAAGTCACCAGTAATGGATAATGTACTTTGGTCAGATGGAATATGCCAATGTTCCCAGGCATATAAACGGTCACTCGCTTTAAGTAACGCAGTAATCAGAGCCGAACGTCAGTGGGTGGGTTGAACAACTGCAAGAGAAAAAAGTTCCTCTGACAATGTACTTCAGCTAAAACAAGGATAGTATACCACCAGACACTGCATTAAACATTAAAAAGGGACATTAAACTGCTAAGCACAACTACCCTAGAATTGTTACTACTCACTATGTTAATGCATTTCATCCTGCTTAATCCTGCAGCTGTTTTCAAGTTTGTTCTCCTGTTTTTATAACTTAAAGGTGCTAGATACTGAAGCTCCGCCCCTTTGTACTGGGGCTGCCATCTTGGAGCTCAGGTATTCTTACAGTCCTTGACAGAAGCTGTGCACACTGACAGATCAGTAAAATTTACCATTTTTGTACAGCTGTAAAAAGTGGTTAAAAAATAAGTTTTTTTGCTGTGGTTGCATTGCTCTATATTATTGAGTACTTTTTTAAAATATATTTTATGTAACTGTAAAACTGTGTAAAAAAAAAAGGCAAATAATGTAAAGCTCACATGATGTATCATTCACACTAAACTGAAGCACATTATAGAGCTGTAAAAAAGTGGACAATATCACCGATCTGTGAGTGTGCACTGCTTCTGTCACAGGCTGTGAGACTACCCGAGCTCCAAGATGGCAGCTCCCAGTAGAAAGGGGCAGATATTCAGTATCTGGCTTCTTTAAAGGGACAGTCTAGTCAAAATTAAACTTTCATGATTCAGATAGGGCATGCCATTTTAAAAAACTTTCTAATTTACTTTTGTCATCAAATATGCTAATTTATGGGCCCATGAAGGCCACCTCTTATCACAGTGCATTCTGACATATTTTTTTTTTTAAAGCTACACAGCAATTGGCTAAAATGCAAGTCTGTCAAAAGAAGTGAAATAAGGGGCAGTCTTCAGAGGCTTAGCTACAAGGTGATCACAGAGGTAAAAAGCATATTCATATTACCATGTTGGTTATGCAAAACTGCTGAATGGGTAATAAAGGGATTATATATCTTTGTAAACAATACCAATTCTGGAGTAGGTTGTTCCATTAAAGTGAATGTAAATTTTGATGCTAAAGTGCCCGGTTTTTAAAAATTCGATTAAAAACAGGGGCACATTAATTCATCAAAATTTACATTTTACTCCTGTTGAGAAAAAAACAACAACTTACCTTTTTAAACTTCACAGCAGCACCAGCTTCCTCCGCCCGTCGCAAAGCCTCTTCCTGGGTCTAAAATGAGGAACCTGGCTTCCTCCAATCACGGCGTTGAATCAGACACTGATTCCCACGAGGGGGAAGCCGTGATTGGAGGATGACCTATCCATAATTTCTGACGTCGGAAATGGCTTGAAACGACCGGAGGAAGCTGGAGCTGCTGTGCAGATTAAAAGGTAAGGGTTTTTTTTTTTTTTGTTGTTTTTTTTTTCTCTCAACAGGAGTGAAATGTAAATTTTGATGAATTAAAGTGCCCCTGTTTTTAATCGACTTTTTAAAAACCGGGCGCTTTAGCATCAAAATTGACATTCACTTTAAGCTATTAAAACTGGAGAACTGATTTGTATAGAACAGGATGGAATGCAATAACATGAGTAGTTACTATTATTTTGTAGATGTGCACATCAGTTTAATGCCCCTTTTTAAAAACAATTATTTATTAAAACTTAATTAAAAATGTCAAACTCATCCTGAGACAATAAACCAATAGAGCTGTGACGTCAACTGACTCATTGCGCACCCCACTGGTCCTTTCTCATTGTCAGAGGAACTTTCTTCGCTTGCAGTTTCTGATTTATGAAAGTTTAAACTTTACTGTCGCTTTTAATGTTGCACGTTTTGTGAAGCTATATCGCCAAAACCACTTAATGTGTTTTTTTTTTTTTTTTTTCTTATCTTTTCATTTCTTTTTTGCAAGCGTACTAGAGAGAGAGAGAGAGAGATGCACTCAGCTGAGACAGAACAAAAGCTAGAAAAACTTCCATGCCTGTTCATTTTCAGTGCCACTCAGGGTGCATACTCTTTTAGCACACTATGCCCCTTCACAGAGAAAAAATATCCTGTATCATATCAGTCTGACCCTGCCCAATGACAGTCCAGCACCGAAATACCAGGCAATTCTTCTCTGAACAAGAGAAACAACATTCCCCAGATGATCGTTTCGGCCTTCTGTGGGCCTCATCAGTGAGGTGCAGTCGCATCTCTCTAAGGGCATGTGTGCAAGGAGACCACGTCTGGTTTCCCCTTTTTCTCTTGGGGAGACCCAAGAGCAATTTGCATAAATATAAAAAGAGAGAGATGCACTCAGCTGAGACAGAACAAAAGCTAGAAAAACTTCCGTGGACTCCTTGCTCAGTGTGCTTAGAGCAATATGGCTACACCTCACTGATGAGGCCCAATGAAGGCCGAAATGATCGTCTGGGGTTGCTGTGTTCCTTGTTCAGAGAGGAATTGCCTGGTATTTTGGGGCTGGACTGACCATAATAGGCGGGATCAGACTGATATACTTCCGGAAAGTTCTACTGTGAAAAGCATTACTGGGCTAAAAAGCTGCACCCCGGTGGTAAATCGCCATAGAACAGGCTAACAATGGTATTGAGCCAGTTGTTCATTCCTGTTAGTGCACTTCTCTCTGTATATGTATATATGTGTGTGTGTTTGTATGTATGTATGTATAAAAATATCACAGTGTGGTGAGTAAAACGCTAGTTTAATTTGGCATATACTCGGTTTGAGACAGTGATTGCAGATGCCTTGCTTTTAAAGCGATATGAAGCCCACATTTTTTCTTTCCTGATTAAATTAGAGCATACAATTTAAAACAACTTTCCAATTTGCTTCTCTTATTAAATTTGCCCTGTTCTGTTAGTATCCTTTGTTGAAGAAGCAGCGATTCGTTGCTAGGAGCTATCTGTGCACATCGGGCAAGCCAGTAATCGGCTAACCCGCTCCATTCCCCTGGTATCCTCTGCTAAAAAAGTATACCCAAGTAGGCTCAGCAACTGTAAATTACTGGGAGCTAGCTGCTAATTTTGTTACACATAAAAGCCTCTTGTGATTGTTTCACCTTATGTGCTCAGTTAATTCCCAGTAGTGCACTGTTGCTCATTCAACACAGGATACAAGAAGAATGAAACAAACTAGGCAATAAAGACAGATTGAGAAGCAATTCAAAATTGTATGCTCCACCTGTATCACTAAAGAAAACTTTGTATATCACGTCCCTTTAAAACTCTTAGCTGTTTCAGATACAGCCGTAGAGACAGCTTTATCTGTGGACTTATCAACACTGTCATGTACAGTGTGTGTAATCCTGCAATTTAGAAAAAAAGAAATCTGGAATATCAACCATAATAACAATAGGTGCTAGCCAATTGCAATGTTACAACCGGTCTGGAAGAGCAGTAAGACCTCATGTTGAGAAACGAGGATAACCACATAATGAGAGAGCACTCACAGGGAAATAGCACAAACCCCAATATAGACAAAAAATAAGGGACAAAACCTGCAGACTTGTATACCACAGACTAGGGTCGGCTCCAAAGGGGGGCATTGGGGGGGATATTAAACAATAGACCATAAGAATATGATTGTATCATATAAATATAAGTCTATAAATTGCTACTGGCTTCTATTTAAGGTGTCTATAGAAGCAGGTAGCCATTTATAGACTTTTATTTATATGATACAATCATATTCTTATAGGTTCACAGTACATAGGTTGTATTAAGTAGCCTGATATCCATTAGTTACTGCAAAACAGGTATAGCTAAATCTAATCTACAAAATTACCAGTACCTGAAAACCTAGTATTCTCACTGCTATTGCATTGGGGGGTTTGGGGTGCATGGCTGTTTAGGGGACATGATTGAGATTTGAGAATGAATTTAAGGGTTTTGGATCATGGTGATTAAGGGGTGAATTGTTTTTAAGGAGCTATTGCACTGAGGGTCTCAAGTTTAATGGCTCTGTTTTAGTGCTCTGCATAAGATTTAGACTTCATTCTTTTACCTAGTGCTTCAGCACATATTCTCCAAATGTTAATAGTAGGGGATAAGCCAGCCAGAAGCTACACTTTCCTGCAGGATATGTAGGTCTGCTCTTATTTTGACTCTCATACATGCTTTGTAAATGCGTGCCCCCCCCATTTCATTCGTTCTGGAGCCGACCCTGCCACAGACAGTCAAAGACTACGAATGAAGGTGCTATTAATTAAGTATATAAGTGATTTCCAGTGCTGGCAGCTCTGTGGTCCATTGCAAGGGAAAGAAAAGAAATGCACACTTCTGTGCACGGAGTTAAGGGAATAACAAAGATGGCTGCCACCCTCAAATCGCACAACACACATGTGGGTAAAAGCACATTTACTGTTTTACTTAGTAATACTTATTGACAATCAATGGTGCAACTATATAAAAATGTCCTTCTCTCCACTGCACTGCCTGGTGCTGAGCTTCATACTATCTTCTGACCAGCAAATGATAGGCTAAATCTTTGTACATTGGAAACACATGGGTTACATCAACAATGTTGAGTTCTCATTGACTGTCTTGTCCTTTCACTCGGGTGTGAGATTCTCATTAGGATCTTACCTAAATGCACTTGGTGTTGCACCCCCAGCATGCCTCATCTAGCAGTATTCATTTATCTGCTGTAACACATCTTAACAAGTTATGAAAGCAGTGCATTTATTTCTCAGCGGTAAAGGGATATAAAACACTATGTAACTAAGACTTTTCTGTAGTCTTGCAGCAAATTAACATGCCAACAGAGTAGGAAAGCTTTCTTAATACAATAGCATCTTGTTTGCTGCATTTTGTTTTTTCAAATGGTCAAATCCCCACAAGGGCCTTATTTGTAAGAGCCTTTATAGACTTACTACAAGAGTAGATAATGATTCACACTGTCATTTTCTTAGCAAAATGTACATTGTTTTGAAGCAGTTTACCTTATCACCTCTACTGAGGCCAGTTAGGGACAGATACAGTCTGCATTGTGTACTTCTGAATCTCAGAACTAGGCAACCCACAATTTGCAGTTACATTACAGGAAAAGGGGGCAAAATAAGTAACAAACCTATTGTAATTTTTTTTTCTGGTATCTGGAGAGTGGGCATTGTATATAAACTTGCAGTGTTCTTAACCACAGATAACACATGCATATAAGGACCGTGTTTTTTATAGGGGTGGACAAACTGGGCAACAGCATGGGGTGCAAAGCAGGGGTAGATTGGACTTCTTCCCTGCTCTTTATAACAGCCCTATGCATTGTGCAGTGTGTGTGCATCTAATTGTACTGCACCTCAGTTTTGCTTCATGGGGCAGCTGCAGCCAAAAAAGTAGCATTGTTTTATCAGTTCAGCACTCTGTATAAGGGGCTGGCCGTACATGGAGCTTGACTTTTTAATGACCTCCCAATGTGGAATGCAGCACCCCTCACCCTGTATCTTCTCTAGCACTGGGACCATATCTTCTAGGTTGCTGTACTGAATGATTTCTCCCTCCTCCTTAGTCCCATGCGTGGTGTTGTGCCAAGTTCAACCTCCTTTTCCCTGCCCCAGAGCAGTGCTTGACAGCCTTTGCTTGAGGAGCACACTGCATGCAGCTTAATTTACTGACAGGACCACGTAGCAGGTAACCAAGGTTACGAGAGAGGGAGGTGGAGGTTGTTGTTTTACTAGAGTTTGTTTCTTTTTAATGGAATCCAGTTTTTTTTTAATCTGTGCTGCTGTACTGGGCAAGTGCTCCCAACCCCTTTCTTGCAACACAGACTTTTTTTTTTTCTCTTGTAAGATGTATCGAGTCCACGGATTCATCCATACTTGTGGGATATTCTTCCTAACGGGAAGTGGCAAAGAGAGCACCCACAGCAGAGCTGTCTATATAGCTCCTCCCTTAGCTCCGCCCCCCAGTCATTCTCTTTGCCTGCTTAACTGCTAAGAAGGGTAAAGTGAGTGTGGTGACAAAAATGTTAGTTTTTATTTTCTCAAGCAAAAGTGTGTTATTTTAAATGGTACCGGTGTGTACTATTTACTCTCTGGCAGAAAAGGGATGAAGATTTCTGCAAGGAGGATGATGATCTTAGCGATACATCTTACAAGAGAAAACAGAATTTCTCTTGTAAGGTGTATCCAGTCCACGGATCATCCATTACTTGTGGGATATTCTCCTTCCCAACAGGAAGTTGCAAGAGGACACCCACAGCAGAGCTGCTATATAGCTCCTCCCCTAACTGCCATACCCAGTCATTCTCTTGCAACTCTCAACATAGCTGGAGGTAGTAAGAGGAAAGTAGTGTAATATAGTTAGTTTTTTCTTCAATCAAAAGTTTATTGTTTTTAAATGGTACCGGAGTTGTACTATTTTATCTCAGGCAGCATTTAGAAGAAGAATCTGCCTGCGTTTTTCTATGATCTTAGCAGAAGTAACTAAGATCCACTGCTGTTCTCACATATGTCTGAGGAGTGAGGTAACTTCAGAGGGAGAATGGCGTACAGGGTATCCTGCAATAAGGTATGTGCAGTTTGTTTTTCTAGGGATGGAATTGCTAGAAAATGCTGCTGATACCGGATTAATGTAAATTAAGCCTAAATACAGTGATTTAATAGCGACTAGTATCAGGCTTGCTATCAGAGGTATATACTCTGTTTAATGTGCAATATAAAACGTTTGCTGGCATGTTTAATCGTTTTTATATATGCTTTGGTGATAAAACTTATTGGGGCTTAGTTTTTTCCACATGGCTGGCTTGATTTTTGCCTAGAAACAGTTTCCTGAGGCTTTCCACTGTTGTAATATGAGTGGGAGGGGCCTATTTTAGCGCTTTTTTGCGCAGTTAAAATTACAGACAGAGACATTCAGCTTCCCTCAGCAGTCCCCTGCATGCTATAGGACATCTCTGAAGGGCTCAAAAGTCTTCAAAAGTCGTGTATTGAGGAAGGTAAAGCCACAGCTGTGGCAGTTGTTGTGACTGTTTAAAAACGTTTTTTTTCATTTTGTTAATCCGTTTTTTGTATTAAGGGGTTAATCATCCATTTGCAAGTGGGTGCAATGCTCTGCTAACTTGTTACATACACTGTAAACATTTCGTTAGTTTAACTGCCTTTTTTTCACTGTTATTTCAAATTTTGGCAAAATTTGTTTCTCTTAAAGGCACAGTAACGTTTTTTTATATTGCTTGTTTAACTTGATTTAAAGTGTTTTCCAAGCTTGCTAGTCTCATTGCTAGTCTGTGTAAACATGTGTGACATAGAGGAAACTCCTTGTTCATTATGTTTAAAAGCCATGGTGGAACCCCATAGGAGAATGTGTACTAAATGTATTGATTTCACTTTAAACAATAAAGATCAGCTGTTACCTTTAAAAGAATTATCACCAGAGGATTCTGACGAGGGGGAAGTTATGCCGACTAACTCTCCCCACGTGTCGGACCCTTTGACTCCCGCTCAAGGAACTCACGCTAAAATGGCGCCAAGTACATCAAAGACGCCCATAGCGATTACTTTGCAGGACATGGCGGCAATCATGGATAATACCCTGTCAGCGGTATTAGCCAAACTGCCTGAATTCAGAGGAAAGAGCGATAGCTCTGGGGTTAGACGTAGTACAGAGCGCGCAGATGCTTTTAAGGCCCATGTCTGATACTGCGTCACAATATGCAGAAGCTGAGGAAGGAGAGCTTCAGTCTGTGGGTGACATTTCTGATTCGGGGAAACCTGATTCAGATATTTCTACTTTTAAATTTAAGCTTGAGAACCTCCGTGTATTGCTTGGGGAGGTGTTAGCTGCTCTGAATGACTGTGACACAATTGCAGTGCCAGAGAAATTGTGTAGACTGGATAAATACTATGCAGTGCTGGTGTGTACTGATGTTTTTCCAATACCTAAAAAGTTTACAGAAATTATTAAGGAGTGGGATAGACCCGGTGTGCCGTTTTCCCCCCCCCTCCTATTTTTAGAAAAATGTTTCCAATAGACGCCACCACACGGGACTTATGGCAGACGGTCCCTAAGGTGGAGGGAGCAGTTTCTACCTTAGCAAAGCGTACCACTATCCCTGTCGAGGACAGTTGTGCTTTTTCAGATCCAATGGATAAAAAATTAGAAGGTTACCTTAAGAAAATGTTTATTCAACAAGGTTTTATCCTGCAGCCCCTTGCATGCATTGCGCCTGTCACTGCTGCTGCGGCGTTCTGGTTTGAGTCTCTGGAAGAGGCCTTTCAGACAGCTACTCCATTGACTGAAATACTTGACAAGCTTAGAACACTTAAGCTAGCTAATTCTTTTGTTTCTGATGCCATTGTTCATTTGACTAAACTAACGGCTAAGAATTCTGGATTCGCCATCCAGGCGCGTAGGGCGCTATGGCTTAAATCTTGGTCAGCTGACGTGACTTCAAAGTCTAAATTACTTAACATTCCCTTCAAGGGGCAGACCCTATTCGGGCCTGGTTTGAAGGAAATTATTGCTGACATTACTGGAGGTAAGGGTCATGCCCTTCCTCAGGACAGGGCCAAATCGAAGGCCAAACAGTCTAATTTTCGTGCCTTTCGAAACTTCAAGGCAGGTGCAGCATCAACTTCCTCTGCTACAAAACAAGAGGGAACTTTTGCTCAATCCAAGCCGGGCTGGAAACCTAACCAGTCCTGGAACAAGGGCAAGCAGCCAGAAAGCCTGCTGCTGCCTCTAAGACAGCATGAAGGAACGGCCCCCTATCTGGTAAAGGATCTAGTAGGGGGCAGACTTTCTCTCTTCGCCCAGGCGTGGGCAAGAGATGTTCAGGATCCCTGGGCATTGGAGATCATATCTCAGGGATATCTTCTGGACTTCAAAGCTTCCCCCCCTCAAGGGAGATTTCACCTTTCGAGATATCTGTAAACCAGATAAAGAAAGAGAGGCATTCTTACGCTGTGTGCAAGACCTCCTAGTTATGGGAGTGATCTGTCCAGTTCCACAGACGGGACAGGGTTTCTAGTCAAATCTGTTTTTGGTTCCCAAAAAAGAGGGAACCTTCAGACCCATTTTGGATCTAAAGATCTTAAACAAATTCCTCAGAGTTCCATCGTTCAAAATGGAAACTATTCGGACCATCCTACCTATGATCCAGGAGGGTCAGTACATGACCACAATGGATTTGAAGGATGCTTACCTTCACATACCGATTCACAAAGATCATCATCGGTTCCTAAGGTTTGCCTTTCTGGACAGGCATTACCAATTTGTGGCTCTTCCCTTCGGGTTAGCTACAGCTCCAAGAATCTTTACAAAGTTTCTGGGATCGCTTCTGGCGGTCCTAAGACCGCGAGATATATCAGTGGCCCCTTATCTGGACGACATCCTGATACAGGCGTCAAGCTTTCAGATTGCCAAGTCACATACAGACATAGTTCTGGCATTTCTCAGGTCACATGGGTGGAAAGTGAACGAGGAAAAGAGTTCTCTATCCCCACTCACAAGAGTCTCCTTCCTAGGGACTCTGATAGACTCTGTAGAAATGAAGATTTACCTGACAGAATCCAGGTTATCAAAGCTTCTAAAATCTTGCCGTGTTCTTCATTCTATTCCGCGCCCTTCGGTGGCTCAGTGTATGGAAGTAATCGGCTTAATGGTAGCGGCGATGGACATAGTGCCATTTGCGCGCCTACATCTCAGACCGCTGCAACTATGCATGCTCAGTCAGTGGAATGGGGATTACACAGATTTGTCCCCTCTGCTAAATCTGGATCAAGAGACCAGATTCTCTTCTCTGGTGGCTATCTCGGGTCCATCTGTCCAAAGGTATGACCTTTCGCAGGCCAGATTGGACAATTGTAACAACAGATGCCAGCCTTCTAGGTTGGGGTGCAGTCTGGAATTGCCTGAAGGCTCAGGGATCGTGGAATAAATATTCTGGAGTTAAGAGCAGTATTCAATGCTCTTCTAGCTTGGCCTCAGTTAGCAACCCTGAGGTTCATCAGATTTCAGTCGGACAACATCACGACTGTGGCTTACATCAACCATCAAGGGGGAACCAGGAGTTACCTAGCGATGCTGGAAGTCTCCAAGATAATTCGCTGGGCAGAGACTCACTCTTGCCACCTATCAGCAATCTATATCCCAGGTGTAGAGAACTGGGAGGCAGATTTTCTAAGTCGTCAGACTTTTTATCCGGGGGAGTGGGAACTCCATCCGGAGGTGTTTGCTCAATTGGTTCATCGTTGGGGCAAACCAGAACTGGATCTCATGGCGTCTCGCCAGAACGCCAAGCTTCCTTGTTGCGGATCCAGGTCCAGGGACCCAGAAGCGGCACTGATAGATGCTCTAGCAGCGCCTTGGTTCTTCAACCTGGCTTATGTGTTTCCACCGTTTCCTCTGCTCCCTCGACTGATTGCCAAAATCAAACAGGAGAGAGCATCGGTGATCTTGATAGCGCCTGCGTGGCCACGCAGGACCTGGTATGCAGACCTAGTGGACATGTCATCCTTTCCACCATGGACCCTACCTCTGAGACAAGATCTTCTACTACAAGGTCCTTTCAATCATCCGAATCTGATTTCTCTGAGACTGACTGCATGGAGATTGAACGCTTGATTTTATCAAAGCGTGGCTTCTCTGAGTCAGTCATTGATACCCTAATACAGGCACGAAAGCCTGTCACCAGGAAAATCTACCATAAGATATGGCGTAAATGCCTTTATTGGTGTGAATCCAAGAATTACTCATGGAGTAAGGTTGATTCCTAGGATATTGTCCTTTCTCCAAGAGGGTTTGGAAAAAGGATTATCAGCTAGTTCTTTAAAGGGACAGATTTCTGCTCTGTCTATTCTTTTGCACAAGCGTCTGGCTGAAGTTCAAGCTTTTTGTCAGGCTTTGGTTAGAATCAAGCCTGTGTTTAAACCTGTTGCTCCCCCATGGAGCTTAAACTTGGTTCTTAAAGTTCTTCAAGGGGTTCCGTTTGAACCCCTTCATTCCATTGATATTAAACTTTTATCTTGGAAAGTTCTGTTTTTGATGGCTATTTCCTCGGCTCGGAGAGTCTCTGAGTTATCTGCTTTACAATGTGATTCTCCTTATCTGATTTTCCATTCAGATAAAGTAGTTCTGCGTACAAAACCTGGGTTTTTACCTAAGGTAGTTTCTAACAAGAATATCAATCAAGAGATTGTTGTTCCATCATTGTGTCCTAATCCTTCTTCAAAGAAGGAACGTCTTTTACATAATCTGGACGTGGTCCGTGCTTTGAAGTTTTACTTACAAGCTACTTAAGATTTTCGCCAAACATCTACACTGTTTGTTGTTTACTCTGGACAGAGGAGAGGTCAAAGAGCTTTGGCAACCTCTTTCTTTTTGGCTTCGGAGCGTAATACGCTTAGCCTATGAGACTGCTGGACAGCAGCCCCCTGAAAGGATTACAGCTCATTCTACTAGAGCTGTGGCTTCCACCTGGGCCTTTAAAAAAGAGGCTTCTGTTGAAAAGTTTTGCAAGGCGGCGACTTGGTCTTCGCTTCATACCTTTAAAAATTTTTACAAATTTGATACTTTTGCTTCTTCGGAGGCTATTTTTGGGAGAAAGGTTCTACAGGCAGTGGTTCCTTCCATTTAAGCCTGCCTTGTCCCTCCCTTCATCCGTGTACTTTAGCTTTGGTATTGGTATCCCACAAGTAATGGATGATCCGTGGACTGGATACACCTTACAAGAGAAAACATAATTTATGCTTACCTGATAAATTTATTTCTCTTGTGGTGTATCCAGTCCACGGCCCGCCCTGTCCTTTTAAGGCATGTCAAAATTTTAATTAAACTACAGTCACCACTGCACCCTATGGTTTCTCCTTTCTCGGCTTGTTTCGGTCGAATGACTGGATATGGCAGTTAGGGGAGGAGCTATATAGCAGCTCTGCTGTGGGTGATCCTCTTGCAACTTCCTGTTGGGAAGGAGAATATCCCACAAGTAATGGATGATCCGTGGACTGGATACACCACAAGATAAATAAATTTATCAGGTAAGCATAAATTATGTTTCTCCAACATAGGTGTGTCCGGTCCACGGTGTCATCCTTACTTGTGGGATATTCTCTTCCCCAACAGGAAATGGCAAAGAGCCCAGCAAAGCTGGTCACATGATCCCTCCTAGGCTCCGCCTACCCCAGTCATTCTCTTTGCCGTTGTACAGGCAACATCTCCACGGAGATGGCTTAGAGTTTTTTAGTGTTTAACTGTAGTTTTTATTATTCAATCAAGAGTTTGTTATTTTAAAATAGTGCTGGTATGTACTATTTACTCAGAAACAGAAAAGAGATGAAGATTTCTGTTTGTATGAGGAAAATGATTTTAGCACCGTAACTAAAATCCATGGCTGTTCCACACAGGACTGTTGAGAGCAATTAACTTCAGTTGGGGGAACAGTGTGCAGTCTCTTACTGCTTGAGGTATGACACATTCTAACAAGACGATGTAATGCTGGAAGCTGTCATTTTCCCTATGGGATCCGGTAAGCCATTTTTATTACAGACAGTAAATAAGGGCTTCACAAGGGCTTATTAAGACTGTAGACTTTTTCTGGGCTAAATCGATTCATTATTAACACATATTTAGCCTTGAGGAATCATTTATTCTGGGTATTTTGATATGATTATATCGGCAGGCACTGTTTTTGACACCTTATTCTTTAGGGGCTTTCCCTAATCATAGTCAGAGCCTCATTTTCGCGCCGGTATGGCGCACTTGTTTTTGAGGACAGCATGGCATGCAGCTGCATGTGTGTGGAGCTCTGATACATAGAAAAGTCTTTCTGAAGGCATCATTTGGTATCGTATTCCCCTTTGGGCTTGGTTGGGTCTCAGCAAAGCAGATTCCAGGGACTGTAAAGGGGTTAAATATAAAAACGGCTCCGGTTCCGTTATTTTAAGGGTTAAAGCTTCCAAATTTGGTGTGCAATACTTTTAAGGCTTTAAGACACTGTGGTGAAATTTTGGTGAATTTTGAACAATTCCTTCATACTTTTTCGCAATTGCAGTAATAAAGTGTGTTTAGTTTAAAATTTAAAGTGACAGTAACGGTTTTATTTTAAAACGTTTTTTGTGCTTTGTTATCAAGTTTATGCCTGTTTACAATGTCTGAACTACCAGATAGATTGTGTTCTGACTGTGGGGAAACCAAGGTTCCTTCTCATTTAACTATATGTATTTTATGTCATAAAAAAATTTAGTAAAAATGATGCCCAAGATGATTCCTCAAGTGAGGGGAGTAAGCATGGTACTGCATCATCCCCTACTTCGTCTACACCAGTCTTGCCCATACAGGAGGCCCCTAGTACATCTAGTGCGCCAATACTCCTTACTATGCAACATTTAACGGCTGTAATGGATAATTCTATCAAAAACATTTTAGCCAATATGCCCACTTATCAGCGAAAGCGCGACTGCTCTGTTTTAGAAAATTCTGTAGAGCATGAGAACGCTGATGATATGGTTTCTGAAGGGCCCCTACACCAGTCTGAGGGGGCCAGGGAGGTTTTGTCTGAGGGAGAAATTTCAGATTCAGGAAACATTTCTCAACAAGCTGAACCTGATGTGATTAATTTTAAATTTAAGTTGGAACATCTCCGCGCTCTGCTTAAGGAGGTGTTATCCAATTTGGATGATTGTGATTATCTGGTCATTCCAGAACCACTATGTAAAATGGAAAAGTTCTTAGAGGCCCCGGGGCCCCCCGAAGCTTTTCCTATATCCAAGCGGGTGGCGTACATTGTTAGTAAAGAATGGGACAGGCCCGGTATACCTTTAGTACCTCCCCCCATATTTATAAAATTGTTTTCCTATAGTCGACCCCAGAAAGGACTGATGGCAGACAGTCCCCAAGGTCGAGGGGGCGGTTTCTACTCTACACAAGCGCGCCACTATACCCATAGAAGATAGTTGTGCTTTCCAAGATCCTATGGATAAAAAATTAGAAGGTCTGCTAAAGATGTTTGTTCAGCAAGGTTCCCTTCTACAACCAATTGCATGCATTGTCCCTGTCACTGCAGCCGCGTGTTTCTAGTTTGATGAGCTAGGAAAGGCGATTATTAGTAATTCTTCTTCTTATGAGGAGATTATGGACAGAATTCGTGCTCTTAAATTGGCTAATTCTTTCACCCTAGACGCCACCTTGCAATTGGCTAGGTTAGCGGCGAAAAAATTCTGGGTTTGCTATTGTGGCGCAGAGCGCTTTGGTTAAAATCTTGGGCAGCGGATGCGTCTTCCAAGAACAAATTGCTTGACATTCCTTTCAAGGGGAAAACACTCTTTGGCCCTGACTTGAAAGAGATTATCTCTGATATCACTGGGGGCAAGGGCCACGCCCTTCCTCAGGATAGGTCTTTTCAAGACCAAAAATAAACCTAAGTTTCGTCCCTTTCGCAGAAACGGATCAGCCCCAAGGGCTACGTCCTCTAAGCAGGAAGGTAATACTTCTCAAGCCAATCCAGCCTGGAGACCTATGCAAGGCTGGAACAAAGGAAAGCTGGCCAGGAAACCTGCCACTGCTACCAAGACAGCATGAAATGCGGGCCCCCGATCCGGGACCGGATCTGGTGGGGGGCAGACTCTCTCTCTTCGCTCAGGCTGGGGCAAGAGATGTTCTGGATCCTTGGGCGCTAGAAATAGTCTCCCAAGGTTATTCTCTGGAGTTCAAGGGGCTTCCTCCAAGGGGGAGGTTCCACAGGTCTCAGTTGTCTTCAGACCACATAAGAAGACAGGCATTCTTACATTGGGTAGAAGACCTGCTAAAAATGGGAGTGATTCATCCTGTTCCATTAGGAGAACAAGGGATGGGGTTCTACTCCAATCTGTTCATAGTTCCCAAAAAAGAGGGAACGTTCAGACCAATCTTAGATCTCAAGATCTTGAACAAGTTTCTCAAGGTTCCATCGTTCAAGATGGAAACCATTCGAACACTTCTTCCATCCAGGAAGGTCAATTCATGACCAAGGTGGATTTCAAGGATGCGTATCTACATATTCCTATCCACAAGGAACATCATCGGTTCCTAAGGTTTGCATTCCTGGACAAGCATTTCCAGTTCGTGGCGTTTTCTTTCGGATTAGCCACTGCTCCTAGGATTTTCTCATAGGTACTAGGGTCCCTTCTGGCGGTGCTAAGACCAAGGGGCATTGCTGTAGTACCTTACTTGGACGACATTCTGATTCGAGCGTCGTCCCTTCCTCAAGTAAAGGCTCACACGGACATTGTCCTGGCCTTTCTCAGATCTCACGGATGGAAAGTGAACGTGGAAAAGAGTTCTCTATCTCCGTCAACGAGGGTTCCCTTCTTGGGAACTATAATAGACTCCTTAGAAATGAGGATTTTTCTGACAGAAGCCAGAAAAACAAAACTTCTAGACTCTTGTCGGATACTTCATTCCGTTCCTCTTCCTTCCATAGCGCAGTGCATGGAAGTGATAGGTTTGATGGTAGCGGCAATGGACATAGTTCCTTTTGTGCGCATTCATCTAAGACCATTACAACTGTTCATGCTCAGTCAGTGGAATGGGGACTATTCAGACTTGTCTCCGAAGATACAAGTAAATCAGAGGACCAGAGACTCATTCCGTTGGTGGCTGTCCCTGGACAACCTGTCACAAGGGATGACCTTCCGCAGACCAGAGTGGGTCATTGTCACGACCGACGCCAGTCTGATGGGCTGGGGCGCGGTCTGGGGATCCCTGAAAGCTCAGGGTCTTTGGTCTCGGGTAGAATCTCTTCTACCGATAAATATTCTGGAACTGAGAGCGATATTCAATGCTCTCAAAGCTTGGCCTCAGCTAGCGAGGGCCAAGTTCATACATCAACCATCAGGGGGGAACAAGGAGTTCCCTAGCGATGGAAGAAGTGACCAAAATCATTCTATGGGCGGAGTCTCACTCCTGCCACCTGTCTGCTATCCACATCCCAGGAGTGGAAAATTGGGAAGCGGATTTTCTGAGTCGTCAGACATTGCATCCGGGGGAGTGGGAACTCCATCCGGAAATCTTTGCCCAAGTCACTCAACCGTGGGGCATTCCAGACATGGATCTGATGGCCTCTCGTCAGAACTTCAGAGTTCCTTACTACGGGTACAGATCCAGGGATCCCAAGGCGGCTCTAGTGGATGCACTAGTAGCACCTTGGACCTTCAAACTAGCTTATGTGTTCCCGCCGTTTCCTCTCATCCCCAGGCTGGTAGCCAGGATCAATCAGGAGAGGGCGTCGGTGATTTTGATAGCTCCTGCGTGGCCACGCAGGACTTGGTATGCAGATCTGGTGAATATGTCATCGGCTCCACCATGGAAGCTACCTTTGAGACGAGACCTTCTTGTTCTAGGTCCGTTCGACCCACTCCAGCTGACTGCTTGGAGATTGAACGCTTGATCTTATCAAAGCGAGGGTTCTCAGATTCTGTTATTAATACTCTTGTTCAGGCCTGAAAGCCTGTAACCAGAAAAATTACCACATAATTTGGTATATCTGTTGGTGTGAATCTGCAGGATTCCCTTGGGACAAGGTTAAGATTCCTAAGAGTCTATCCTTCCTTCGAGAAGGATTGGAAAAAGGATTATCTGCAAGTTCCTTGATGGGACAGATTTCTGCCTTGTCTGTGTTACTTCACAAAAAGCTGGCAGCTGTGCCAGATGTTCTAGCCTTTGTTCAGGCTCTGGTTAGAATCAAGCCTGTTTACAAAATTTTGACTCCTCCTTGGAGTCTCAACCTAGTTCTTTCAGTTCTTCAGGGGGTTCCGTTTGAACCCTTACATTCCGTTGATATTAAGTTATTATCTTGGAAAGTTTTGTTTTTGGTTGCAATTTCTTCTGCTAGAAGAGTTTCAGAATTATCTGCTCTGCAGTGTTCTTCTCCTTATCTGGTGTTCCATGCAGATAAGGTGGTTTTGCGTACTAAACCTGGTTTTCTTCCAAAAGTTGTTTCTAACAAAAACATTAACCAGGAGATAGTTGTGCCTTCTTTGTGTCCTAATCCAGTTTCAAAGAAGGAACGTTTGTTGCACAACTTGGATGTAGTTCGTGCTCTCAAATTTTACTTAGCAGCTACTAAGGATTTCAGACAAACTTTGTCTTTGTTTGTTGTTTATTCTGGTAAACGGAGAGGTCAAAAAGCAACTTCTACCTCTCTCTCCTTCTGGATTAAAAGCATTATCCGATTGGCTTATGAGACTGCCGGACGGCAGCCTCCTGAAAGAATCACAGCTCACTCCACTAGGGCTGTGGCTTCCACATGGGCCTTCAAGAACGAGGCTTCTGTTGATCAGATATGTAAGGCAGCGACTTGGTCTTCACTGCACACTTTTTCTAAATTTTACAAATTTGATACTTTTGCTTCTTCTGAGGCTATTTTTGGGAGAAAGGTTTTGCAAGCCGTGGTGCCTTCCATTTAGGTGACCTGATTTGCTCCCTCCCTTCATCCGTGTCCTAAAGCTTTGGTATTGGTTCCCACAAGTAAGGATGACGCCGTGGACCGGACACACCTATGTTGGAGAAAACAGAATTTATGTTTACCTGATAAATTACTTTCTCCAACGGTGTGTCCGGTCCACGGCCCGCCCTGGTTTTTTTAATCAGGTCTGATAATTTATTTTCTTTAACTACAGTCACCACGGTAACATATGGTTTCTCCTATGCAAATATTCCTCCTTAACGTCGGTCGAATGACTGGGGTAGGCGGAGCCTAGGAGGGATCATGTGACCAGCTTTGCTGGGCTCTTTGCCATTTCCTGTTGGGGAAGAGAATATCCCACAAGTAAGGATGACGCCGTGGACCGGACACACCGTTGGAGAAAGTAATTTATCAGGTAAACATAAATTCTGTTTTTATGCTTACCTGATAAATTTCTCTCTTGTGATGTATCGAGTCCACGGCACGCCCTGTCTGTTTAAGACAGGTAGTATATTTTTATTTTAAAAACTTCAGTCACCTCTGCACCCTATAGTTTCTCCTTTTTTCTTCCTATTCTTCGGTCGAATGACTGGGGGGGCAGAGCTAAGGGAGGAGCTATATAGATAGCTCTGCTGTGGGTGCTCTCTTTGCCACTTCCTTTTAGGAAGGAGAATATCCCACAAGTATGGATGAATCCGTGGGCTCGATACATCACAAGAGAGAAATTTATCAGGTAAGCATAAATTCTGTTTGGGCTGCTAGAATCTTTTGTTTGACTTAATTAAATGTGATACACACACAGTATCACCCAAATATATATGCAAGAAGTCTTTACTGTAAAGATATGAGTGTATGATGTGCTTAGGTGTCTGTGACAGGAGTGGGAATAAATCCTTCTATGCTCTTTATCTATTCTCTCTTACACTTTCATTCATTCTTCTATAACTTTTTTATACTTTTTTTTTCTCTCTCCCCATTCTCTCTATTCTCCTTTTTTATGTCTCTCCATTTTTTTACATCCTTCCCTATCTCTTCTCTTTCTCTCCCTATCGCCTTTCACCCTTCAATCGCATCTCTAACACTCCCTCATCTCTATCTCCGCTTTCCCCTCTTCCCTCACTACTGTCTCTCTCCCCTCAATCTTTTCGAGTCTCTCCTCTCTGGTGAGAATTGTCTGCCATGCGTAGTTGTCGGTCAGTAAAGCATGGATTGTCCACAGGGGGGAGGTGCTGCTTTTTAGAGATGTGGGGCTCGGAAAGAATAGTTTGGAATTTTTCCCTGGGATCCAGATACTCTAGAATGTGTGTTCAATCCTTCCCTTTAACATATGTATACTAATACAGCTTTATAGTATATAATATAAGGAGAACTAACTTTTTTTTTTTTTTTTTAAATAATTTTTATTGAGGTAAAAAGTTCAAACATAAATATACATTGAAAAACAGCATGGCAACACACCTATTTGACAAACAATAACATTTAGGTGTTTCACACAAGAGGCATGTCTTATATATATCAACCAGGCTTTAGTTTCAACTAATGAGGGAAACTCTCTGGCCATGTATGTTACCTCATTTTACTTTTATACAGTTTCAAGTGGACAGTCAACTTACAAACTATATGCACCAGTCTTTGGGCCTAACATCAGTAAAAAATAAATGTCCAAGTAGGGATGGTTAGGCCTACAATTGTCCATGTTATCTATAACAGTATATAAAAAGAAAAGAAAACAGTATAGGGATTAACTTGACACATGTTAGTTACTATGCAGCCTAGTTGCAACGCAGATTCTCTGAATATGAATGAGCACATCTGCACTCGTCCAGCATATATCTAACCAATCATCCTGACAATCTGTGACCCCATCACCACATCATCTCTCAATTATCTCCCCTCAGGCCAATTCAGTGAGACATAGCCCCATGAGCCCATCCAGAAGGGGCTCTCAAGCCCTTATACCTCTCTCTAAAATTTGTGGGGGTAACATTTAGAAGGGACTAAATTACAAGTTGTCACTATAGAGTATTTAGAGTTTAAAAAAAATTTGGCACGATGGGGTAAGTATGCATGAGTGGAAATCTATATACTGACATGTTATGTGTGCAACGAGGAGCACACCTCCAAAATCACATTCATGCTATCACTGAATAAAATTAAGCTATATTGACTTTAAGCTGGGAGTACAGTATGCTCATAAAAGACTGCACATAAAGTGAAATGTACTGCATTCTACACATCATGATCTAAGCAGCAGAGAATATACATATTAGGAGCACAGCATTGGCTGATAACCACTCATTCATATTTGATAGGGGGAACAGTATATATAAGCTCAGCAAGACAACAGTTCCCATTACAGTACCTACTACTTTGCAATGAAAATTATATATGTGGAACATTTAGTATAAACCCTCGGTACAGTAAAACATATATCAGTTCATACTCTTCATGTCGTAATGCAGTGCATCCTGGCTAGGGAGTCAAAGTTGCGTTAAGGATAACAGAGTAAGGTGGGAAAATGCATACATAAAATATAAGGAGTACCATTAGTACCTTACTTATGTTAACAAGAGCTACATGCTTTAGCTTTTAGAATAGCGCTGAATCCCTTCAAAGGAGACCACGCACAAGTGTAAGTCTGGTGCAAAGGCTATATACACACATGGGCGCACCATTTATATCTCAGTCACATCTCACGTAATAGAGCAGCCTTTCAGTAGGAACTCTCTCCTTAGTTGAGTTCAGTCAAGGAGCTTAAGTTAGCCAGCTGTCCCCTTACACCGGCAGGAGCCACAGACATCTACCCAATGCCTGCCCGGGAGGCACAGTTCCCAGGAACCTCATGACCTTGTGCAGCCTCCCAGAAGACAGCTCTTTCAAACGGCATCAGCCCGACAGGCAATGCAGGCAGGAACCATCCTTCCTCTGCTTTCTGCAGTGAAGCTCCTTTGTCGGATGAGTAAGTATGTCCCGATGTCAATTTTACAAGCAGGGCATGGAAGTCTCCCTCTTCGTTCTGCTCAGCTCGCACCCCACCTCGATCTCCCCCCAGGGAGGCGGCCGCAACTCCCCGGACAGGAACCGAAGCAGGTAAGAAGTCCACCCAGGGATCCAGCGGCACACAGGCATCAATGTCTATAGCGATATGTAGAGGTAATTCTTTTCTTTCCCTGGTGCTCCCCTGAGAGTGCTCCATGCTCGCCTCTCTTGCGCTCTCAGCTGCCTCCATCTTAATACGGGTGCGCTCCATGCGGGATAACAGATCATCGCATCTAGCTTGCATCATATTGTCAAAATCCGTCATCCAGCCTTGCATGGCCTCAAGTAGGTCTCTCATCTTCAATATTGTGGATGAGTGGTATGGAAGGAGATTTGGAAAGTATCTCCGTGTACCCGGTTCCCCGGGGGGGGTGCTGAGAAATTACCTCCGTAGAGGCCGCCAAAATTAGTCCACAGCGATCCGGTCTGAGAGACCCTGATGATGTACAACAAAAGTATTGCCTGATCCAGCAAACTATTCCCTTCCACTTGATTCAGAATTCTGTGCTGGATGGGCTCAAAATATATCGATTACATGGCGGAATATAATTCCCTCTGCCAGAGCTCTCAGTTATGCGGCCATCTTCAGCCGAAGCCCGGACACGCCAGGAGAACTAACTTAAGGTGGAAAATAAACTGCTCTATATTGCTGGAGTTTATTTTTGGCGAATCACTTACTGCCCATAGTCACCTGGTCTGGGGCTTCTGTAGAAAAAAATAAAATGCCAAAGAGTAGCACTGTCCCAGCAAAAGTAGCTCTTGGATTGTGTGCAACTTTTTAGTTAAATCTTGGACTATAATAATTATTATAGTCCAAGATTTAACCATGGAGCTGCTCACAATCCAAGAGATACTTTTGCCGGGACAGTGCTACTCTTTGGCATTTTATTTTTTCTACAGAAGCCCCAGTTGATTTATTGAATAAGTAGCCTATATTATGGGGTAACAAATGTTGCATTCAGTTGGTGGTGGTGTTGAGTGCGTTTGTGAAGTCCCTAATGCAAATGATACAATTTGGTCTTTGCTAAACACAAATCAAGTGCAGTAAACAAAAACAGTTTGCGTCTATTTAAGAGTATAACTAATGTATAATGCTGTTAAAGAAGTCACATCAGTGATAAGGCTCCTGTTATTACATTTAGATAAATGCGTTGCTGTAAGATTTTGTGTTGAATATACCTGTGAAAATGCTCCTTGGCAACACAATTGCCTCATCTTTACCTTCTTTCAACTCATTGCTTTTAACATTGTTATTTAGTTTGACATATGACACTGATTTGTTTGTACTGCTTGAGAATTTGTGTAATAACATATCTGGCCAGAGATTGTACCTCCTGTTTCCTGTCTGATGTGCTCTGACATGGCTGTATGAAAATAAATAATATACCTTATCTCTCATAGACCTTTTCAAATATTATGACAAGCATTGGTTTTCAGCTTAGGGACTATAAAACTCTTAATAATAATTATTTAAATTTTGGCAACATTATCTCTCAGGTCAAATGTTTATTAAATTGAAGAGACATTTGTATCCAAAATGAAGTTAGTTAAACTCAAATGGTGCTCTATACTCAAAATGCGATTTCCCCATAAAACCTTTTATTATGCACAATGACCTATTTAGTTTGTACTATTTTGCCTGCTTTTCCTATCATTTAAGCTTCCTAGAGGTACAGTGAAAAAGTCATTTCAGAGTAGAGTGCAGTGTAGACTGCAGAACATTAATTTGCCTACATGCTGCAGGAGCTCCGTTTCATATGTCCCTTATGGGCCACAACAATGGAGTTAAGCTAAAATGTTTTTAAAAGGCTTATGTTGAATGCAGATCTTTTGTAATGCAGCACAGTCTTTATAAGAAAATAATTTACTATTTCTCTAAAGCTTTAATGTATTTTTAATAAGGCTCATACTGACTTGTGATTCCACCTTCATCTTCAAAAACATATTCTGTTTTTTACTGAAAGTACAACATTTTACTGCAAGTGATTTTTCAGCTTTAAAAGAGCTCTGCTAGGAACCTGGATCGGAATAAATCAAAATGATTGTTGAATCGAATTCCCCTTTATGGGCCTGTAGCTCTTATACCTGGTTAGTTTCAAACTCAAAGTAACATTAAACCAAAATAAATGCCTATCATGCATATGACAGAGTACTATTTAAATGTAAAATATATTGTGTAAAGGGTCATAGGTCATGTTTCAGACAGCACGCCAATATAAGAGACTTTCATTGTTATATGCAAGCAAGAGTGCAATAAATACACAATGTTCTTAAACATTCGATCATTTTTTTTAATGTCCCTTAAATAAAATGATTGTTCTTGATGTTTAAATTAATTTTGAAACAAATATAAAATGCATGTCTGTACGCATACGCTCACACACATACATATATATTTTTAATATAATTTATATATCTAGAGTACATTTCTGCATTGCAAAAGATCTGAAAACTAAATAAATGTATTATATTGCTCCTGCTATTGGCTCGCTACGCCCAGCAGAAGTTAAGGAGACACTGCATAAATATTGTATGAGAACCTTGCTTTTATTTTGTCCCTGCACACTTTCGTGATTTGGATTTTCAAAACCATAGCATTGCTCCCATTTGTGACCCACAGTTTTGCTTCATGTATACAAGCACGTGCAGCATTAAATGAAATAATCTGCTGCCGCTATCGGTGGTATTAATGGTGTGAGATCTCATAAGCAATGCAAAGACCTGGTGCAGACCTGGTGCAACTGCCACTTAAATTATGTAAATGTAAAGCAAAAAGAAAATGAAGTGCACATACTCTGTAAACCCACATAATGATATACAGTATTTAATTTTAAAATTATATTGATAAGAAATTGGATTATACTAAACTGTATAAATATTGCACCATTTAATTTAAATATTGGGAAATAAAATTCCCTAATAATATCAGGGTAAATTAAACCAGGTACAGTAGCCCTGCATACAGGCCTTTGTCAGTGCACATATATGCCCTTATATGAGCTGAGACGCATTTGCAGCAACATTTTTAATTTTTATGTACCCTATTTCCTTAATGTTCTTTTGTAACTCCCCCCCCCCCCCCATATTTAATGCAGAATTTCCAGTTCACAGCTAGGAATATAACACCGCATCATCAAAATTTGACATTTCGCTGTTTTCTTCAAAAACGTACCTTTTAATCCTGACAGCCGCTACAGCACTTCCTCCGCCCGTCGCAAGCCGTCTTTGCGGGTCCAAAATGACGAATCTGGCTTCCTCCAATCACAGCGTTGCATTAAGCCAAGATTTCCCCTGGGGGGAAGCTGTGATTGGAGGAAGCCAGATTCGTCATTTCTGACGTCTGCAGAGGCTTCCGACGGCTGGGGGAATCGATGGAGCGGCATTCAGGATTAAAAGGCAAGTTTTTTTTTTTTTTTTTAAGAAAACCGTGAAATGTCAATTTTGATGAATTAAAGTGCCCTTGTTTTTAATAGGTTTATTAAAAACCGGGCACTAATTCATCAAAATGGACCTTCATTTTAAGGTGTTACAGAGTGTGTGCACATAACTTGTTTCTTCTGCAAAAAGGAGTTCAGCATCAAGAGGAATAAAAAATGTGAAAGTATGAATCCACTATAGATATATTCATTATGTAAGCAGTTGTTCATCAGTGTTAATGTAATTTCATTCAGAACTATAGGAATAAGGTAGCCAAGTCTAAGGAACTGGTAATGTTCATTGCAGTTGTGTGGTTATGTGAAGAGTTCATCAGAGGGACAGCTGACCTCAAAGGCACATCTTACACATCACATTACATAGGCTGTGTCCGTGAGTACCACATTCATATTAGTCATACTCTCACGGTGTGCTTGCTTACACAGACAACAGTGAGTGCTAAATACAATAATTAGTCCCAGAATAGAAGAAAAAATGAGCGGTAGCAGTAGAGTTGTAAATAAAACTTAACATTTTTTTAGGTGAAAAAACAGGATGGTCAAGTACAAAGAGAGGCAAGGACATTATAGCCTGGCTTTCCGAGAGTTGGCACTTATACTATACAATAATCCCCCCACTACTTTTTTTTTTTTTTTATTTATTTTTTAATTTATTTTTTTTAAATTAAATTTTTTTTGGATCTTTTTCTAGAAGCGTTTCTTCTCATTCCTTCAATCTTAGCTTGGCAGCTATATCTGTGTGTAGTTTCTAATTACATTTACAGCGCTTAGAAATAGGGTAGTTACAAAATTAACATGATCTTAATTGCTTTTTGGTGATATAATTTTCTTTGCTAATTTTACTTTGTCAACACTAGCACAGACAACAATATCAGAAGATAAAATCAATCTGTTTGTGAGATGTAATGCCTGCCCACACACTTAAGTTTTGTCTTTTTTTTTAAAGGGACATTTACGTAATTTTTATGAAGGCATAACCTATTAATGCAATTAAGGACTGCATTGCAGATCTGTATAAAGAGCAAAATTGATTTATAAACCTTTAATGTTGCTTTAGTTAGTAAAATGCTAACACTGATGCGTCACTTGACGAGCCCTAGAGTAGCCCAATCCCTATAAAGTAGTAGAATTGCATGATCAACAAACATAATAAAGACAATACAATAACCTTTAATCTGAATTTCAAATTAGCCGTTTTTACCTCCAAAACTTTTAAAGTGCCCCCCCCCCCCGTTTTCTGTATCATGTGACAGCATCAATCACAGTTCTATATGCATGTATATACTGTGAGCCCTTACACATTCTCAGTAGGAACTGAACTGGGGTCTCAAAGTGTGCTCAAAATCTGTACATGGTCTGATAATGTAAGTACATTTGACAGTTTCTTAAAATTGCATGCTCTAAATCATGAAAGTTCAAGTTTGACATAGACTATTATTTGACATAATATTCTTATAATGTGTAATTTTTAAAAAGTAGATGTCTAATTTAATTAGGAAGATGCTATTGTAAATGTTTACAAAGTATGACTTACAGAATGTGCTTCATTATGTTTGCTTTCAGCTTCTTCTGACTAATGCACAAACATATGGGATCATAATCCTGTTGCCTGATAGTCACAACTGTTGCTACATTATTTATTTGTGTTTGTTGTGTTGTGTAAAATCAGCTGCATATACCACAGCAACATCAAGTGTGGATGATGGGGGGGAAGTCAATTTTTTTTAAGAACATATGCTGACAATGAGAATGTAATATGCTGGAGTTAAATTCATGTTCCATCCTTGTATTTACATTTTTAAACCACTTTCCTGTTTACTTTTATCATCTAATTTTTCTTTATTCTCTTTGTTGAAAGCTACACCTAGGTATGTTCATTGGCTAATTTATCTCAGTGAATTGTGACAGTTTTTCACAGCTTGACAGCGCTAGTTCCTGTGTGCCATTTAGATAAAATTGTGCTCACTCCTGTGGAGTTATTTGAGTTAAGACTGATTGGCTAAAATGCAAGTCTGTCAAAAGAACTGAAATAAGGAGGTAGTCTACAGAGGCTTAAATTTAAGGTAATCACAGAGGTAAAAAGTTTATTAATATAACCATGTTAGTTATGAAAAACTGGGTAATAATTGTTATTGTTTTAAAAAATAGATAATCCCTTTATGTTGTATACTGTCCCTTTTTAAAGGAACAGTATAAACCAATTTTCATATAACTGCATGTAATAGACACTACTATAAAGAAAATGCACATATATGATCTAAAATTCCAATATAAAACATTTTTAAAAACTTGCTTAATGAGGTTAGGCTGGGACACCCATTGAAAGGGGCTGAGAAAGAAGGAAGAACAGACACTTCCCCTCCACTGCATATGAAAATGCCCATTACACAAACAGGAGCAAGCAGGAATCTGTAGACTTTGGTCTACATCTGATACTCTGGGGCTTGGTTAGAAGTCTGAAAATCTTCCGGTTTGGAGGCGGGGCTCACAGGTAGCTGCAGGTAGCGGCATGTATCGTTAGAAGCTCCGCGCCTCTATGTGAGGCCCAATCTATCACCACCGCACGCTGCTTGCCCTTGGCCGGTCTCCAGGCTTGGGTATTCGGATCTTGTTCCGGCAGTGGAAGTCCGCATTTACAGCCTAATAGTGCACGTTGGCTGGTGCACTCTATTCTCGCCAGGTGTCAGCAGACTGTTATTCAAAACTTTGGGCACATATCCAAGTGCAACGCTCCCGCCTGGTTCACTGCGGGAGTGCTTCAGCCCCTTCGCTGTGAGGGAGAGCAGAGTCCCGTTTCTATCCTGGTTGGAGCCTGATAACGTTTTTCCCGGAGGTGCCTGGTTTCACCTATCTCGGAGAAGCGGTTACACTACCATCGGGTCAGGATGAAAGATTAACAGCCGCAACAGGTCCGCTGACAGCAACGGAGCCACTACAAAGAGCTTGATTGGCCAAGCGAAGCTGGATTGACACTTTGGCTCAGGGTAATCCGAGGGAGCTACCGCAACCTACTGTCTAGTGTGCTGCAAGCTTGGGAAGCAAGTCAGTTGGCCTAAGGGTTTTAACAGAGCGCCTTATAATACTGCACACCGGACCCCGGGACATCCTGAAAGGGAACTTCATTTCTGCTACAGAGTTCAGCCATCACAGGTGAGAACGGCAGCAAAGGGGGTTGCGGTCAGCAGGTTGGCCCGGTACACGGAGCTCAAGCATCCCTGGGTGACAGTGTATGAGTGGTTTGCTCACTGTGCTGTGTTATGAGCAGTTTTGCAGATTTGGCGGAATACCTTTCCTATGCCGGTTTTTTTCTATCTGCGGGCAGCCCAAAATGTAGCTTATATCCTGATTACATTATCTGTCCTGATCATCAGACTGCCTATTTTCACTCTGATCTACATATAGACTCCCAGCATAAGATAACTCTAAGTATTTTAGCATGTCAGTCTGGGATGTATAAAAAGGAGTCAGCACCGACAACACCTCTGTGACTTATCCCAACTGTGTTATAAAACGTCTATACACTGGATACACGGATGTGTTCAGTTCTACAGTTCTTGCCTCTATCTGCTAAACATAAGAAGGAGTGTTCTATTACAGGGATTGTGCTTTTCTGTCTTTATATTCATTGTACTTGAGGACTGTGTAAGCAGTTAGTTCTACTAATACTTGACTGTGATTCTTTAAAGTTGGGGCTAAGTTTAACTAAGCTTGTACAGCTATATTTTTTTTTGCCGATTGTTAATACACAAAATACAGGTTAGGGGGAATTAGTATAGTAAATTGGTTTCATTAGCTATTTTTTCCTAAACTAACTAAACACTATTTTAATTATTACACACACCATTAATCACTATTCAACAGGATCAGTTCTTCAAACTCGATATTATAAATTCCTACTGAACATATTCACGTCACATTTTACATTGACACTCCCTAGTAGTGTCCTTTTCTCCTGTTAAGTGTGGTCAGTCCACGGGTCATCATTACTTCTGGGATATTAACTCCTCCCCAACAGGAAGTGCAAGAGGATTCACCCAGCAGAGCTGCTATATAGCTCCTCCCCTCTACGTCACACCCAGTCATTCTCTTGCACCCAACTAATAGATAGGATGTGTGAGAGGACTGTGGTGATTATACTTAGTTTTATACCTTCAATCAAAAGTTTGTTATTTTATAACAGCACCGGAGTGTGTTGTTCCTTCTCTGGTAGAGTTTGAAGAAGAATCTACCTGAGTTTTTTGTATGATTTTAGCCGGCGTAGTTAAGATCATATTGCTGTTCTCGGCCATCTGAGGAGAGGTAAACTTCAGATCAGGGGACAGCGGGCAGGTTAATCTGCAAAGAGGTATGTAGCAGCATATTATTTTCTGACAATGGAATTTGACTGAGAAAATTCTGCCATACCGATTTAATGTAATCTCAGCCTTAAATGCAGTAGTAGCAACTGGTATCAGGCTGTCATGTATGTATATTTTACACTTCAGTATTCTGGGGAATGGCACTTCACTGGGATAATACTGTATGCATAAGACTTTAGCCTAATTTGCAGTGACTAGCAACAGGCTTTTCTAATGTCATTTCATTTATTTGATGTTAAACGTTTTTGCTGGCATGTTAAATCGTTTAATTTTCTGAGGTACTGGGTGAAAAAATGTTTTGGGCACTGTTTTTTTCCACTTGGCAGTCGTTTTATTTAATTTAAGACAGTTTACTGATCTCCCTCACTGTTGTGTGTGAGGGGGAGGGGCCTATTTTGGCGCTTTTGCTACGCATCAAAAAATTCAGTCAGAAGTCTCTTGTCTTCCCTGCATGATCCGGTTCGTCTCTACAGAGCTCAGGGGTCTTCAAAACTTATTTTGAGGGAGGTAATCACTCACAGCAGAGCTGTGAGGTTGTAGCTGACTGTGATAAAAAACGTTTATTTCTGTACTTTTTTTTCTGCTATCAGGGTTAGTTATCCATTGCTAATGGGGGCAGTCCTTTGCTAAAATTGTGTATTTACCGTAAAAGATTGATGTTATAGTTAGTTCTCAACTGTCATAACCTTTTTCTGTGCTTCTTAAAGGCACAGTACGTTTTCATATTATTTGTAAATTACTTTGAAAAGTATTTCCAAGTTGCTAGTTTAATTGCTAGTGTGTTAAACATGTCTGACTCAGAGGAATATCTCTGTGCTATATGTGCTAAAGCCAAAGTGGAGCCCAATAGAAATTTATGTACTAATTGCATTGATGCTACTTTAAATAAAAGTCAATCTGTACAAATTGAACATATTTCACCAAACAACGAGGGGAGAGTTATGCCGACTAACTCGCCTCACGTGTCAGTACCTGCATCTCCCGCTCAGGAGTTGCGTGATATTGTAGCGCCGAGTACATCAGGGCGGCCATTACAAATCACATTACAGGATATGGCTAATGTTATGACTGAAGTTTTGGCTAAATTACCAGAACTAAGAGGTAAGCGTGATCACTCTGGGGCGAGAACAGAGTGCGCTGTTGATAATAGGGCCATGTCTGATACTGCGTCACAGTATGCTGAACATGAGGACGGAGAGCTTCAATCAGCAGGTGACGGTTCTGATCCCAATAGAATGGATTCAGACATTTCTAATTTTAAGTTTAAACTCGAAAACCTCCGTGTACTGTTAGGGGAGGTTTTAGCAGCTCTAAATGATTGTAACACCGTTGCAATCCCAGAGAAATTATGTAGGCTGGATAGATACTATGCGGTACCGGCGAGTACTGACGTATTTCCTATACCTAAGAGGCTTACAGAGATAATTGCTAAGGAGTGGGATAGGCCCGGTGTACCCTTTTCCCCCCCTCCTGTGTTTAGAAAAATGTTTCCAATAGACGCCACCACACGGGACTTATGGCAGACGGTCCCTAAGGTGGAGGGAGCGGTTTCTACTCTGGCTAAGCGTACCACTATCCCGGTGGAGGATAGCTGTGCCTTTTCAGATCCAATGGATAAAAAATTAGAGGGTTACCTTAAGAAAATGTTTGTTCAACAAGGTTTTATATTGCAACCCCTTGCATGTATTGCGTCTGTCACGGCCGCGGCCGCTTTTTGGTCAGAGTCCCTGGAAGAGACTCTTGACTCAATAACTATAGATGAGATTTCAAACAAGCTTAAGACACTTAAGCTAGCTAATTCATTTATTTCGGATGCCGTAGTACATTTAACTAAACTTACGGCCAAGAATTCCGGATTCGCCATTCAGGCACGCAGAGCACTGTGGCTAAAATCCTGGTCAGCTGACGTTACTTCTAAATCCAAATTACTTAACATACCTTTCAAAGGGCAGACCTTATTCGGGCCCGGGTTGAAAGAAATTATCGCTGACATTACAGGAGGTAAGGGCCATGCCCTGCCTCAAGACAAAGCCAAACCTAAGGCTAGACAGTCTAATTTTCGTTCCTTTCGTAATTTCAAAGCAGGAGCAGCATCAACTTCCTCTGCACCAAAACAGGAAGGAGCTGTTGCTCGCTACAGACAAGGCTGGAGACCTAACCAGTCCTGGAACAAGGGCAAGCAGGCCAGGAAACCTGCTGCTGCCCCTAAGACAGCATGAATTGAGGGCCCCCGATCCGGGAACGGATCTAGTGGGGGGCAGACTTTCTCTCTTCGCCCAGGCTTGGGCAAGAGATGTCCAGGATCCCTGGGCGTTAGAGATCATATCTCAGGGATACCTTCTGGACTTCAAATCCTCTCCCCCAAAAGGGAGATTTCATCTGTCAAGGTTGTCAACAAACCAAATAAAGAAAGAGGCGTTTCTACGCTGTGTACAAGATCTTTTACTAATGGGAGGGATCCATCCGGTTCCGCGGTCGGAACAAGGACAAGGGTTTTACTCTGTTTGTGGTTCCCAAAAAAGAGGGAACTTTCAGGCCAATCCTGGATTTAAAAATCCTAAACAAATTCCTAAGAGTTCCATCGTTCAAAATGGAAACTATTCGGACAATCTTACCCATGATCCAAAAGGGTCAGTACATGACCACAGTGGATTTAAAGGATGCTTACCTTCACATACCGATTCACAAAGATCATTACCGGTATCTAAGGTTTGCCTTCCTAGACAGGCATTACCAGTTTGTAGCTCTTCCATTTGGATTGGCTACGGCTCCAAGAATCTTCACGAAGGTTCTGGGTGCTCTTCTGGCGGTACTAAGACCGCGAGGAATTTCGGTAGCTCCGTACCTAGACGACATTCTGATACAAGCTTCAAGCTTTCAAACTGCCAAGTTTCATACAGAGTTAGTACTGGCATTTCTAAGGTCGCATGGATGGAAGGTGAACGAAAAGAAGAGTTCTCTCTTTCCACTCACAAGAGTTCCCTTCTTGGGGACTCTTATAGATTCTGTAGAAATGAAGATTTACCTGACAGAAGACAGGTTAACAAAGCTTCAAAATGCATGCCGTGTCCTTCATTCCATTCAACACCCGTCAGTAGCTCAATGCATGGAGGTGATCGGCTTAATGGTAGCGGCAATGGACATAGTACCCTTTGCACGCCTACATCTCAGACCGCTGCAATTGTGCATGCTAAGTCAGTGGAATGGGGATTACTCAGACTTGTCCCCTACTCTGAATCTGGATCAAGAGACCAGAAATTCTCTTCTATGGTGGCTTTCTCGGCCACATCTGTCCAGGGGGATGCCATTCAGCAGGCCGGACTGGACAATTGTAACAACAGACGCCAGCCTACTAGGTTGGGGCGCTGTCTGGAATTCTCTGAAGGCTCAGGGACAATGGAATCAGGAGGAGAGTCTCCTGCCAATAAACATTCTGGAATTGAGAGCAGTTCTCAATGCCCTTCTGGCTTGGCCCCAGTTAACAACTCGGGGGTTCATCAGGTTTCAGTCGGACAACATCACGACTGTAGCTTACATCAACCATCAGGGAGGGACAAGAAGCTCCCTAGCAATGATGGAAGTATCAAAGATAATTCGCTGGGCAGAGTCTCACTCTTGCCACCTGTCAGCAATCCACATCCCGGGAGTGGAGAACTGGGAGGCGGATTTCCTAAGTCGTCAGACTTTTCATCCGGGGGAGTGGGAACTTCATCCGGAGGTCTTTGCCCAAATACTTCGACGTTGGGGCAAACCAGAGATAGATCTCATGGCGTCTCGACAGAACGCCAAGCTTCCTCGTTACGGGTCCAGATCCAGGGATCCGGGAGCGGTTCTGATAGATGCTTTGACAGCACCTTGGACCTTCGGGATGGCTTATGTGTTTCCACCCTTCCCGATGCTTCCTCGATTGATTGCCAGAATCAAACAGGAGAGAGCATCAGTGATTCTAATAGCGCCTGCATGGCCACGCAGGACTTGGTATGCAGATCTAGTGGACATGTCATCCTGTCCACCTTGGTCTCTACCTCTGAAACAGGACCTTCTGATCCAGGGTCCCTTCAAACATCAAAATCTAATTTCTCTGAAGCTGACTGCTTGGAAATTGAACGCTTGATTTTATCAAAACGTGGTTTTTCTGAGTCAGTTATTGATACCTTAATACAGGCTAGGAAGCCTGTTACCAGAAAGATTTACCATAAGATATGGCGCAAATACTTACATTGGTGCGAATCCAAGAGTTACTCATGGAGTAAGGTTAGGATTCCGAGGATATTGTCTTTTCTACACGAAGGTTTAGAAAAGGGTTTATCCGCTAGTTCCTTAAAGGGACAGATTTCAGCTCTGTCCATTCTTTTACACAAACGTCTGTCAGAAGTTCCGGACGTTCAAGCTTTTTGTCAGGCTTTAGCTAGGATCAAGCCTGTGTTTAAAACTGTTGCTCCACCATGGAGTTTGAACTTAGTTCTTAATGTTTTACAGGGTGTTCCGTTTGAACCCCTTCATTCCATTGATATCAAGCTGTTATCTTGGAAAGTTCTATTTTTAATGGCGATTTCCTCGGCTCGAAGAGTCTCTGAGTTATCTGCCTTACATTGTGATTCTCCTTATCTGATTTTTCATTCAGACAAGGTAGTTCTGCGTACTAAACCTGGGTTCCTACCTAAGGTGGTCACTAACAGGAATATCAATCAAGAGATTGTTGTTCCATCTTTGTGTCCTAATCCTTCTTCGAAGAAGGAACGTCTGCTACACAATCTAGATGTAGTCCGTGCCCTGAAATTTTATCTACAGGCAACTAAGGATTTTCGACAAACGTCTTCCCTGTTTGTCGTTTATTCTGGTCAGAGGAGAGGTCAAAAAGCTTCGGCTACCTCTCTCTCTTTTTGGCTTCGTAGCATAATACGTTTAGCTTATGAGACTGCTGGACAGCAGCCTCCTGAAAGAATTACAGCTCATTCTACTAGAGCTGTGGCTTCCACTTGGGCCTTTAAGAATGAGGCCTCTGTTGAACAGATTTGCAAGGCTGCAACTTGGTCTTCTCTTCATACTTTTTCCAAATTTTACAAATTTGACACTTTTGCTTCTTCGGAGGCTGTTTTTGGGAGAAAGGTTCTTCAGGCAGTGGTTCCTTCCGTATAAAGAGCCTGCCTGTCCCTCCCGTCATCCGTGTACTTTAGCTTTGGTATTGGTATCCCAGAAGTAATGATGACCCGTGGACTGACCACACTTAACAGGAGAAAACAAAATTTATGCTTACCTGATAAATTCCTTTCTCCTGTAGTGTGGTCAGTCCACGGCCCACCCTGTTTTTTATGGCAGGTCTATAAAATTTTTTAAATTATACTCCAGTCACCACTGCACCCTTTGGCTTCTCCTTTCTCGTTGGTTCTTGGTCGAATGACTGGGTGTGACGTAGAGGGGAGGAGCTATATAGCAGCTCTGCTGGGTGAATCCTCTTGCACTTCCTGTTGGGGAGGAGTTAATATCCCAGAAGTAATGATGACCCGTGGACTGACCACACTACAGGAGAAAGGAATTTATCAGGTAAGCATAAAATTTGTTTTTGACTTTTTTTTTTTTTTTTAGTCACTTTCAAATATATTTTTTTCACTACACGGTTTTTTTATTTTCTCTTTTTATTTTTATCACATCTCACTCCTTTTTCTGCACATCACCAATGGAAAAATTTATTACCCAGGCCAAAACTAATTCCCCAAAAATGCCAGCTAAATCTAAAGACAAAAAAGCCAAGATGGCAGACAACAGTACAGAAAATATATCTGAAATTACACCTTTAACAATTGATACCCAGGCCCTCACAAGTCAGCTAGTAGCTTTATTTTCACCACAATTTGATTCCATAAAAACAGAATTAGGTGCCATCTCTACTGATATAGGGACACTCTTGTCAGAGATAAAGCAATTCTCATTAAGACTTACTGAAGCCGAAGATAGGATATCTTCACTAGAAGACCAGGCAAATACACAACACACTACTTCACAGAAACAAGAAGCTAAATTAAAAAGTATTCAATTGCGCCTGGAGGATCTGGAAGATCGCTCCAGGCGCAATAACATTAGAATTATCGGTCTGCCAGAGTCTCCGGAGTTTGAGGACCTTATGACTTTCTCCTCGACTACTCTACCTCAGGCTCTGGGCATTCCCAAAAACAGGGTACCCTTGATAATTGAGAGAGCCCATAGAGTAGGCTCCAGGAAGATAGTCACTAATGGGATCATCAGACCCAGGATGGTCATCCTCAAGCTTCTGAGATTCCAGGACAAGATTGAGATTCTTAACCTCTATAAAAAGAGAAAAGAACCTCTGATATTGGGGAGCAACAAAATATTGTTGTTCCAGGATTTCTCCGGCGAGACCTCAGCTAGGAGAAAGACTATGGCTCCGTATTGTACGCAACTAATAAATAAAGGTATTAATGCCTGGCTGAGCTATCCGGCCAGAATTATAATAAATGATAATGGTAATAGACACATGTTTAGTGAAACATCAGAGATAATTGAGTTTCTAAAGAAAATGGGATAATGATGAAATAGTGATATCTACTGTTTAAAATGCTCAAAGTTTTATCGAGAATAAGATATTTAAATGGTTGCTGGATCTGTTTTTTTTTTTTTTTTTTTTTTTTTTTGTTTTGGGTTACTTTTTCTTTCCTTATCTTTTCCCCTTTTTTTTTTTTCTTTTTTTTTCCCTTGGTTTGGGATTGTTTCTCCTCCCTCCTACATTGATGGCAGAACTCCTACCCCGTTTTAAGGATAAACTGTTAACTATCAGTATCTTTAAAAAATGACAGCAGAAATTAGGATGTATTCCTGGAATGTGGGGGGTATCAGTTCACCAATGAAACGTAAATTGATTGTGAGAACTTTAGCTCGGATGCAGCCCGATCTGGTCTGTCTTCAAGAAACCCATCTTAAGGAGACAGAAGCAGCGAAACTCAAGATCAAATGGGTTGGTGAGGTAATCTCCACTAACAGCCCTAATAAAAAGTGCGGAGTAGCAATACTACTACACAAACAATTAGATTATAAGATTATAAAAAGAGAGATTGATGGGGAGGCCAGATTTATCTTACTTCACATAATGATAAAAAACATAAAATTTATAATTTGTTGCATCTATGCTCCTAACCAATTTTCATTAGTCTTCTGCGAAAATATCCAAAATAAGTTGTTTCCGCTTATAGGGAACAACTTAATTTTGTGCGGAGATTTTAACATGACGTTAGACCCTTCAATAGATAGGTTTTCACGTAAAAACATAGTCAGTAATAGACAAAGGGCTAAATATTTTCAGAAACTCTGCTATAAGTTAAAATTAATAGACATTTGGCGAATTCAAAACCCCGACATCTCTATATACACCTGTGAATCTAAGGGGCATAAGACATTCTCTAGGATTGACTTATTTCTGGTTTCTGAGTCGTTATCTATTTGGCAATCCAAGGCTAGCATAGGAGAGATTCTGATATCGGACCATGCAATAATTTCATTAATATTCCCTTCATCTAAAAAAGATAAGATTCAGAAATCGGTATTTTGTTTCCCCCGGTATTTATGCTCGGACCCTAGGTTCCGATTGTGGTTACAATCAAAATGGCTGGAGTATGGCTCCAATAACAGGGAATATGATAATAAAGTTGAAATTTTCTGGGAGGCCTCTAAGACGGTTCTAAGAGGTGAGATTATGGCCTACTTAAATATACGTGGGAAAAAGATCAAATTACGGGAGGCTATTTTGGCCAAGAGAGTGAAGAAGGCTTATATACTAGTCCAGAATGCTCCATCACAGAATAATTGGGATGACTATTTTGCTATTAGAAAGGAGAGAGATCTCTTCCTTAAAGAACAAGCTCAAATAGAGGAGACCAGAATAAATAGGCATTATAAGGGGTTTCATGGCTGCTCTGCCAAGTATTTGGCTAAGCTTACCAAAATCGGGAAGAAAAAAATCTTATACCGGTTATTAAAGAGAATGAGACTAGATATATGGAGACTATGGACATTTGCAAGGTATTTGCTTCCTATTATCAATATTTATATTCTCCAGTTAAAACTAATCCTGATATCCAAGAGGTATTTTGGTCTAAAGTTGATACGCCCAAGATCGAGATGGAAGATTTAACAATGTTAAATGATTATATAACCAGAGAAGAAATTAGCAAGGCTATCGATAATTTGAAGTCCAATAAAGCCCCAGGCCCAGACGGATTACCCGCGGAATTTTTTAAATGTCTTAAGGAAGATTTATTACCAGTATTAGAGAAGTTATTTAACGTATATTACACACTAGATAACCCAATATCATCCTATTTCTCAATGGCTAACATCTCACTTATATTAAAAAAGGGGAAAGATCCGGAGGACCCAGGCTCGTATAGGCCGATATCAGTTTTAAACTCTGATTATAAGATCTTAGCCTCTATTTTAGCTGACAGATTATCTTTCTGCTTGCAGAAACTCATTCACATTGATCAGACGGGCTTTATGATTAATAGGAATGCCTCTAAGAACATACGGAAGTTAATTACGCTGATAGACTACGCTTGGAATACGGAACAAAAAGTTAATATAAGTAACCGTATTGACATGGCTGTCCTTACATTAGACGCAGTTAAAGCGTTTGATTATATAGTATGGGATCATCTCTTTATTTCACTTGGGAAATTTGGGATAAAAGGGAACTTTTTGCAATTTATTCATAGAATCTATTTGAAGCCCATATCATATTTACTAGTAAATGGGATGATCTCGCCAAAAATAACACTACAGCGAGGTACAAGGCAAGGATGCCCACTGTCTCCCTTGCTGTTTAATACAGCATTAGAGCCGCTAGCGATAAGATTAAGAAATAGCCTACCAGGGATTACAATAGGATCTCTGCGTTTAAACACATTGCTATATGCTGATGATATTTTAGTCTTTCTACAAAACACACAGCAATCCATTCCTATTTTGAGGCAATTGCTAGAGGATTTTAGCTCATTTTCAGGTTATAAAGTGAATACGGAAAAAAGTGAATTAATGTATATTGGAAAAGTAGACTCAAGTCACCCTAGTAATCCGTTCAAAGTGGTAGAGTCTGTTAAATATCTGGGTCTTTTACTACATAAAAATCCGAAGCACTGGTATACAGATAATTTTCTTCCTGTATTCCAAAAAATCAAACAAGATCTGCAACTATGGACTTCTTTTCCCATATCACTAACGACGAGAGTAAATCTGGTTAAAACCATTATCTTTCCACGCCTTCTCTACCCTATTCAAAATTTGCCCTTATTAATAACTAACCGGGATTGTAGAATTTTGTACGGTTACTTTTCTAAATTTATCTGGCAAAATAAAAAAACATGCATTGCTTTAGCAAGACTAATGCAGAAATCATGGGCAGGCGGCCTATCACTGCCAGATATCTATTTGTATAATATTGCAGCGATGGCAAAAATCGCAATTGATTGGCTGGCAAGAACAGATATATTTTCCACTTATGTGCAGGAGTCTTTACTGATACACCCTTTTGCATTATCAGCTTTATTACATTGTAAGCCGCGTCAATTACCATCCAACGTCTCTTCACTTATTTCATTTAAAAATATAGTTCTGGCGTGGCACAAACTCTGTAAAGTGCTGGAAATAGATTTTTCTTTGTCAGAATTTCTTCCTATTCAGGGTAACCCCTTATTTTCCCCCGGTTTACATCAAAAAACTTTTAAGAACTGGGCCGAAAAGGGGCTAAATCGGATTTGTCAATTAATTGGCCCAGACGACTCAGTGTTGGATGGTGAAACCTTGTTCTCTCTTTATCACTTACCTAGATCAGATTTATTTGCGTTTTTTCAGGTACATCATTTCATTGGGTCACAGGATTGGAGGTTTCCCATATCTGTTGCATGGTCCGATATCCGAGTCCTAATACAGAAATACGTAGCGGGTGTTACTTCTATCTCATTAATCTACGATATCATGCTCTCAAAACAAACGCAAGGTATCCTAAGTAAGATTTGCGGTCCATGGTGTAAGACAATCCGGGATATAGATCCGGACAGAATCATACAAAGTTTTAAGTCGCTAGAAACTTGTAAAGTCCCCTCAATATGGAAGGAATCTCATATGAAACTAATAAACAATTTTTATCTTTATCCTGCTAAATTGGCTCGATTCTATCCTTCTAGGTCAGCTTCATGCCCCAGGTGTGCTTATATGGAAGCGGATTTACTACATATGTTTTGGACATGCCCTAGGATAAATCAGCTTTGGTTGAAACTTATATATTGGTTTAACAATATACATGGTGTATCTGTTTCTCTCACGTTCCGGGATATTATCCTATTGGTTGAGTCCTCGAGTAGTCTAGATAGGTATTGGACTCGCGCTTTAAATACATTAATATTAGCGGTAAGACAGAGTATTCTTAAAAAATGGAAAGCAAATAAAGGGCCTGTATTTTCTGAGATCATGCACGCTATCCAAGACCAAATTATTTTTGAATCATATCATTTACAGGATGCCTCAGAAATTAGAATTAAAATTTTTTTACGTGGTTGGTATCCCACTATTAACTCTTATCTCTTGCCTATACAAAAACAGATTTTAGCACCCTTTACATCCTCAGTTAGTTTTGCAGAAATGGTTATATTAGATCTTTTCCCACATTCATGGATAACAAAGGCTACAGAAATTTAGCACTAATCGTAGTTGGGATCTGGTGTAGTAGTGAAGGGTTTCCCCTTTTTTTTTTTTTTTTTTTTTTTTTTTTTTTTTTCTGCCCCTTTCGTCTATCTTTTTTGTTAGTTGTTTTTGACTATCTGAGTGCTTTATTGTTTTTTTTTGTGTATTTAAAACAGAAAAATTCCAGCTCAGTATCAAATATTGTTTACAAAGAAATTATTAATCCACTGAGAGAAAGTGAATTTGTTGCTCTAATTTGTTTTTGTTCTATAACATGTTTTACCTTGCCCTGCGTGGCACAAAAGGTTGGATTCATTTGATTGTATACTGTGTTGGATACAAATAAACAAATATAAAAAAAAAAAAAGAAGTCTGAAAATCAGCAGAATGTTTTAAAACAAAAAAAAACTATAAATTTTTACAAAAACACTCCCAGATGGGCTATATAAATGGATCATATACAAAACATTTATACAAAGAAAAATCTAGTGTACAGTGTCCTTTTAAGATGGTGCAGAAAAAGAATGACCGTATTACATGCAAATGATCCTATCATACACAGACTAAAGTTCTCTGTGCACAGGTCTTCATCCTCTCCCTTAGCAAAGCCCAACTAAAAGGATACTAAAACCAAATTTCTTTTACAAGATATGACGAGTCCACGGATTTCATCCTTACTTATGGGATATCGCCTCCTGGTCAGCAGGAGGAGGCAAAGAGCACCACAACAGAGCTGTGTATATATAGCTCCTCCCTTCCCTCCCACCCCAGTCATTCTCTTTGCCTGTGTTAGTGATAGGAAGAGGTAAATTGAGGTGTTAGTTTAGATTCTTCAATCAAGAGTTTTTTTTATTTTTAAATGGTGCCAAAGTGTACTATTTTACTACCGGGCTGCCTCTGGAGTAAAACCAATTATGCTACGGGAACTTGTGAGGTTTTAGTCTCACTACGCCTCTCATATTGGTGCTGCCTGGATATGGACTTAGTGAATTTTCCTAAGACCCTTCTGTCTTCACAGGACCTCAGGAGGAAGAGTGGACCTCTTGACACTGAGTATTTTCATGCTGTTCCTCAGCATGGATGTAAGTGCAGTCTCTTTATTTCTGGGGCTCTGCCGCATATCTCAGAACTGACTGTACTCTGCTTTTGCGGTTGGGGTTTTTGGGCTCTGATAAGGGTCTCCCTGTGCAACTATGTTGGTTTTCACTAGGTAAAGATAACGGATGACAACCAACACATTGTTAATTTTTCCAGACAGTCCGGCATTTTAGTCATTAGCCAGAAGCGCTGGGAGATTTACTATAGTACTCAGATGTGGGAGTACTGTAACAGGCATGACTCTGTTTAATTTTATTTTTACATAGTTTGGCTGACGCTGGGGGTAGTGTTAGATGTAGAACTATGGTCTTGACATGATTCCGGTACATGGCGATGCCTTTATTATTTTACCGGGTTCTGTGCTTTGTTTCCGCCCACGAAGGGCGGAACTTGATTTTGCGCAGTTGCATCTCAGTTGAGTTCCGGTGGTGGTACTTTGAGCAGTGTTCTCTTGCAGCTCCTAAGTCCGCTTGTCACAATATTCTACAAGCGTTCTTAGGCACGCTGTTCGGAAGGTAGTGGTGGTCACGTGGAGGCAGGTAGGAGCCGCAGCTGAGCTGTGGCGGGGTGACTGTGTGTTTTCTTTTGCAAGATGTACCGAGTCCACGGTTTCATCCTTACTTGTGGGATATTATCCTTCCTAACAGGAAGTGGCAAAGAGAGCACCCACAGCAGAGCTGTCTATATAGCTCCCCCCTTAACTCCACCCCCCAGTCATTCTCTTTGCCGGCTCTAAGCAGGAAGGGTAAAGTGAAAGAGGTGATAAACTGTTAGTTTTATTTTTTCTTCAAGCAAGAGTTTATTTTTAAATGGTACCGGTGTGTACTATTTACTCCCAGGCAGGAGATGGATGAAGTTTTCTGCCTAGAGGATGATGATCTTAGCATTTGTAACTAAGGTCCACTGCTGTTCCCACAGAGGCTGAGGAGTACAGGAAAACTTCAGTGTGAGGAACGGTTTCTTGCTATACAGCAATGAGGTATGTTCAGTCATTTTTTTCTGGAGAGACTGTGATATTTCAAAAAGGCTGACAGTATCCCCATGAGGGTAAGGGTAAGCAGTAATCCTAGACTTATAGGGGCATTACTAAGCTTGCATAAAAGGCTAAATTTTTGTTGACACTCAGTTTGAATGCTATTAACAAAAGGTTGTGTGTTTTGGGAAGTGCTGTTTATAATCCTTTAAGGGACAACTGTATTGAGGGTACACTTGGCTTTTTGGGGTTTTAGAACCCACATGGCTGGTAAAAGCTTGGTGTGTTTTTTTTTTGGAGGACTTAGTAACATCGAGTGAGATGGGCGGGGCCTAATTTCGCGCCTCAGTTGCGCAGTTAATTTTTCCTGACAAGCAGCAAGCTACCAAACCGGAGGGTCCTGATGTACTTCTTGGGCCAGATCAAAGCTTTATTCCCTCATTACCAATCCCTAGGGGCAGGTAGGCGCCACAGCAGAGCTGTAACAAGGTGCTGACAGGGTTTTTGCCGGTTTTTGACACTTGTCAATCCGGTTTCCATATTTGGGGGTTAATTGCTTAATTTACTTGTGGTGCAATCTTCCTAAAGCTTGTGGAATCTACTGTAAAAATTTTAAAAAATTTGAGGTATTTTTAAGCAGTTTTGCAGTTTGTGTATGCCTTTTTTCTCTTAAAGGCGCAGTACCGTTTTTTATAATTGTTTTTTCACTGAATAAAGTGTTTTCCAAGCTTGCTTGTCTCATTACTAGCCTGTTCAACATGTCTGACATTGAGGAAACTCCTTGCTCAATATGTTTAGAAGCCATTGTGGTACCCCCTCTTAGAATGTGTCCCACATGTACTGATATGTCTATAAATTGCAAACCGCATATTTTGACTTATAAGAGTTTGGCATTGGATGATTCTCAGACAGAAGGAAATCAGGTTATGCCATCTAGTTCTCCCCAAGTGTCACAACCAGTAACGCCCGCACAAGCAAGATATGGCCACAGTTATGAATTCTATCCTCACAGAGGTTTTATCTAAACTGCCTGGGTTGCAAGGGAAGCGCAGTAGCTCTGGGTTAAGAACAAATGCTGAGCCTTCTGACTTTTTAGTAGCCGTATCCGATGTACCCTCACAATGTTCAGAGATAGGGGGTGAGGGATTTGCTGTCTGAGGGAGAGATTTCTGATTAAGGAAAGATGTTCCCTCAGACAGATTCAGATATGACGGCATTTAGATTTAAGCTAGAACACCTCCGCTTATTGCTCAGGGAGGTTTTAGCGACTCTGGATGATTGTGACCCTATTGTAGTTCCAAAGAAATTGTGTAAAATGGACAAATATTTAGAGGTTCCTGTCTACACTGATGTTTTTCCGGTCCCTAAGAGGATTTCGGACATTGTTACTAAGGAGTGGGATAGACCAGGTATTCCGTTTGCTCCCCCTCCTATTTTTAAAAAGATGTTTCCCATATCTGACACCATGCGGGACTTGTGGCAGACGGTCCGTAAGGTGGAGGGAGCTATTTCTACTCTGGCTACGCGTACAACTATACCTATTGAGGACAGTTGTGCTTTCAAAGATCCTATGGATAAAAAATTAGAGGGTCTCATAAAGAAAATTTTTGTTCATCAGGGTTTTCTTCTCCAGCCTTTAGCGTCCATTGTTTCTGTAATCACTGCAGCTGCCTTTTGGTTTGAGGCTCTGGAAGAGACTCTTCAGGTGGAGACCCCATTAGATGATATTCTGGATAGAATTAGGGCTCTTAAGCTAGCTAATTCTTTCATTACAGACGCCGCTTTTCATCTGGCTAAATTAGCGGCAAAGAATTCAGGTTTTGCCATTTTAGCGTGTAGAGCGTTATGGCTTAAGTCCTGGTCGGCTGATGTGTCATCAAAATCTAAGCTTTTGACCATCCCTTTCAAGGGTAAGACCCTATTCGGGCCTGAATTGAAAGAGATCATTTCTGATATCACTGGAGGGAAGGGTTATGCCCTCCCTCAGGATAAGTCAAATAAGATGAGGACCAAACAAAATAATTTTGTTCCTTTAGAAACTTCAAAGGTGGTCCCGCTTCCTCTTCCCCTGCTGCAAGGCAAGAGGGGAACTTTGCTCAATCCAAGCCAGTCTGGAAACCTAACCAGGCTTGGAACAAAGGTAAGCAGGCCAAGAAGCCTGCTGCTGCCACCAAGACGGCATGAAGGGGTCCGGGAGCGGATCTGGTAGAGGGCAGACTTTCTTTCTTTGCTCAGGCTTGGGCAAGAGACGTTCAGGACTCCTGGGCTGTAGAAATCATAACCCAGGGGTATCTTCTAGATTTCAAAGATTCTACTCCAAGGGGGAGATTCCATCTTTCTCAATTGTCTGTAAACCAGACAAAAAGAGAGGCGTTCTTACGCTGTGTAGAAGATCTCTTTATCATGGGAGTGGTCTGCCCAGTTACTAAAACAGAACAGGGGCAGGGGTTCTACTCCAATCTGTTTGTGGTTCCCAAAAAAGAGGGAACCTTCAGACCAATCCTAGATCTCAAGATCCTAAACCAATTCCTCAGAGTCCCATCCTTCAAGATGGAGACCATTCGGACTATTTTACCAATGATCCAGGAGGGTCAATATATGACCACCGTGGACTTAAAGGATGCGTATTTACGCATTCCCATCCACAAAGATCATCACCAATTCCTCAGGTTTGCCTTTCTGGACAAGCATTACCAGTTTGTGGCTCTTCCCTTTGGGTTGGCCACGGCTCCCAGAATTTTCACAAAGGTGCTAGGGTCCCTTCTGGCGGTCCTAAGGCCGCGGGGCATAGCAGTGGCGCCTTATCTAGACGACATTCTAATTCAAGCGTCGACTTTCCAACTAGCCAAGTCTCACACTTCGTGTTGGCCTTTCTAAGATCTCATGGGTGGAAGGTGAACGTAAAAAAAGTTCTCTTTCCCCTCTCACAAGAGTTTCATTCCTAGGGACTCTGAAGATATTTCTGAATGAGGTCAGGAAATCAAAGATTCTAGCCCCCTGCCGAGCTCTTCATTCCATTCCTCGGCCGTCAGTGGCTCAGTGTATGGAGGTAATCGGACTAATGGTAGCTGCAATGGACATAGTTCCGTTTGCTCGCTTACATCTCAGACCGCTGCAACTATGCATGCTCAGACAGTGGAATGCTGATTATGCAGATTTAACCCCCTAGATAAATCTGGATCAGGAGACCAGAGATTCTCTTCTTTGGTGGTTATCACAGGATCATCTGTCCCAGGGACTGTTTCTCCGCAGGCCAGAGTGGGTTATAGTGACGACGGACGCCAGCCTACTGGGCTGGGGTGCAGTCTGGAATTCCCTGAAAGCACAGGGTTTGTGGACTCAGGAGGAGGCCCTCCTACCGATAAATATTCTGGAATTAAGAGCGATATTCAATGCTCTTCAGGCGTGGCCTCAACTCTTCCGGAGGTGTTTGCCCAACTGGTTCAGTTATGGGGAACACCAGAATTGGATCTGATGGCGTCTCGTCAGAACGCCAAACTTCCTTGTTACGGGTCCAGGTCAAGGGATCCTCAGGCAGTACTAATAGATGCTCTAGCAGTACCCTGGTCTTTTGATTCAAGGTCCGTTCAAGCATCCAAATCTAATTTCTCTGCAACTGACTGCTTGGAGATTGAACGCTTGATTTTATCTAAGCGTGGTTTCTCTGAGTCGGTCATAGATACCTTGATTCAGGCTCGAAAGCCTGTCACCAGGAAAATCTATCATAAGATATGGCATAAATATCTTTTTTGATGCGAATCCAAAGGTTACTCATGGAGTAAGATCAGGATTCCTAGGATTTTGTTCTTTCTCCAGGAGGGATTGGAGAAAGGTTTGTCAGCTAGTTCCTTAAAAGGACAGATCTCTGCTTTGTCTATTCTATTGCACAAGCGTCTAAAAAATGTCCCAGACGTTCGGGCTTTCTGTCAGGCTTTAGGTAGAATCAAGCCTGTGTTTAAACCTGTTGCTCCGCCATGGAGTCTAAATTTAGTTCTTAAAGTTCTTCAGGGGGTTTCGTTTGAACCTATGCATTCCATAGATATTAAGCTTTTATCATGGAAAGTTCTGTTTGTAGTTGCTATCTCTTCAGCTCGAAGAGTTTCTGAACTATCTGCGTTACAATGTGACTCGCCTTATCTTGTTTTCCATGCTGATAAGGTGGTTTTGCGTACCAAACCACTGTTCCTCCCTAAGGTTGTTACTAACAGGAATATCAATCAGGAAATTGTTGTTCCTTCTCTGTGTCCTAATCCTTCTTCTAAGAAAGAATGTCTGTTGCACAACTTGGACGTGGTTTGTGCTTTGAAGTTTTATTTGCAGGCAACCAACGATTTTCGTCAAACATCTTTGTTTGTTGTCTATTCTGGAAAGCGTAGAGGTCAAAAGGCTACGGCTACCTCTCTTTCCTTTTGGCTGAAAAGCATCATCCATTTGGCTTATGAGACTGCTGGACAGCAGCCTCCTGAAAGAATTACAGCTCACTCCACTAGAGTGGTGGCTTCCACATTGGTCTTTAAAAATGATGCTTCTGTTGAACAAATTTGTAAGGCTGCGACTTGGTCTTCGCTTCATACCTTTTCCAAATTTGATACTTTTGCTTCTTCGGAGGCTATTTTTGGGAGAGAGGTTTTGCAAGCAGTGGTGCCTTACGTTTAGGTTCCTGTCTTGTCCCTCCCTTCATCCGTGTCCTAAAGCTTTGGTATTGGTATCCCACAAGTAAGGATGAAACCGTGGACTCGGTACATCTTGCAAAAGAAAACAAAATTTATGCTTACCTGATAAATTTCTTTCTTTTGCGATGTACCGAGTCCACGGCCTGCCCTGTCCAAGACGGATAGTATTTTTTATTGAAAACTTCAGTCACTTCTGCACCATATAGTTTCTCCTTTTCCTTCCTTGGCCTTCGGTCGAATGACTGGGGGGGTGGAGTTAAGGGGGGAGCTATATAGACAGCTCTGCGGTGTGTGCTCTCTTTGCCACTTCCTGTTAGGAAGGATAATATCCCACAAGTAAGGATGAAATCGTGGACTCGGTACATCGCAAAAGAAAGAAATTTATCAGGTAAGCATACATTTTTTTTTTTTCTCTGGGACCAGTGTGTTTCTATAACAGGGCCCACGTGAGGAATGTGGGGTATAAATTAAACCGCACCTGACTTTCTATTTATTTTAAACACTTTGGGCTTTAATTCAAAAGAGTTTATTAATTAAAGACACAGTACACTGTTTTTATTTGAACTGATTCGTTCTGTTGTTTATCAGTGACTTGACCACGCTTGCCTTTCCTTCTGTTAATATGGATGACATCGATATTGACAGGGCTTTACAGTATAAGGAGCAGATTTTCTTTAATAAAGATATATCTAATGACTGTTCTCAGACTGATAAGATTCAGGGTATGCCGCAACTTTCTCCCCAAGCATTACAGCCTTTAACGCCCGCTCAAACGACGCCATGTTCTTCAACAGCGTCTGCTTCTTTCACTCTGCAGGATGTGGCTGCAGTTATGTCATCCACTCTTACAGAAGTTTTATCTAAGTTGCCAGTTTTACAAGGCAAACACAGTAGGACAGAGGCCCATGTGGTCCCAGCGACTTCTGATGCTTTGATGGCTATCTCCGATGTACCCTCCCAGGGCTCTGAATTGGGGGGTAGGGAGGCCCTGTCTGAGGGGGAACTGTCTGACTCAGGCAGTGCCATGTCCCCGACAGATTCGGATGTCATGTCCTTCAGGTTTAAGCTTGAACACCTCCGCCTTTTGCTACGAGAGGTTTTGGTGACTTTGGATGACTGTGACTCTATTGTGGTTCCACCAGAGAAATTGAGTATGATGGACAGATACTTAGAGGTTCCTTCTTATTCCGATGTTTTTCCGGTTCCTAAGAGAATTTCGGAAATTATTGCAAGAGAATGGTAAAGACCGGTTATCCCGTTCTCCCCTTCCCCTATTTTCAAGAAGATGTACCCTATAGCTGACACCGTTCGGGACTCTTGGCAGATGGTCCCTAAGGTGGAGGGAGCTATCTCTACCCTGGCTAAGCGTACGACTCTCCCTATCGAGGACAGTTGTGCTTTAAAAGACCCCATGGATAAGAAGTTGGAGGGTCTTCTCAAAAAACTCTGTTCATCAAGGGTTCTTATTACAACCGGCGGCCTGCATTGTAACAGTCACGACTGCGGCTGCTTTTTGCTTTGACGCTCTAAAAGAGTCTCTTAGAACTGAGACTTCTTTGGAGGAAATAAAGGATAGAATTAAGGCCCTTAAGCTGGCTAATTCTTTTATTACGGATGCTTCCTTTCAGATCGCCAAATTGGCGGCTAAGAGTTCGGGATTCTCCATCTTCGCACAAAGAGCCTTATGGTTAAAATCTTGGTCTGCGGATGTGTCCTCTAAATCCAAGCTTTTGGCTATTCCTTTCAAGGGTAAGACCCTATTCGGGCCTGACTTGAAAGAAATCATTTCCGATATTATGGGAGGTAAGGGTCACCTCCTCCCTCAAGATAAAACATCTAAGCTAAGGGGTCGACAGAGTAATTTTCGTTCCTTTTGAAATTTCAAGGGAGTCCCCTCTTCCTCTAAACAGGTAGGGAATTATTCACAAGCCAAGCTCACCTGGAGACCCAACCAGACTTGGAACAAGGGTAAACAACCCAAGAAGCCTGCTACTGCTCCCAAAACAGCATGAATTGCCGGCCCCCGATCCGGGACCGGATCTAGTAGGGCGCAGACTTTCTATCTTTGTCCAGGCTTGGATAAGAGACGTTCAGGATCCCTGGACACTAGAAATCGTGTCTCAAGGGTATCAGTTGGAGTTCATAAGTTCCTTCCCAAGGGGAAGGTTTCTTCTTTCACGATTGTCTGTAGACCAGATAAAAAGAGGCGTTCTTACGTTGTATAAAAGACCTCTCCACTATGAGAGTAATTTGTCCCGTTCCAATACAGGAACAGGGGCAGGGGTTTCACTCAAATCTTTTTGTGGTTCCCGAAAAAGAGGGAACGTTCCGACCCATTTTAGATCTCAAGAGTCTAAACAAGTTTCTCAGAGTTCCATCCTTCAAGATGGAGACTATTCCGACCATTCTTCCATTGATCCAGGAGGGTCAATATATGACTACCGTGGACTTAAAGGATGCATATCTTCATATTCCTATCCATAGAGATCATCACCAGTTCCTGAGGTTTGCCTTTCTGGACAAACATTTTCAGTTTGTGGCCCTTCCTTTTGGGCTGGCCACGGCACCCAGGATCTTCACGAAGGTTCTAAGGTCTTTGCTGACGGTTCTCAGGCCGCGGGGCATTGCAGTGGCGCCTTATCTGGACGATATTCTGATCCAGGCGTCTTATCAGCTGACAAAGTCTCATACCGACATTGTTCTATCCTTTCTAAGGACTCACGGGTGGAAGGTGAATCTAGAAGAGTTCACTAATTCCACAGACAAGGGTTCCTTTCCTGGGAACTCTAATAGACGCTATATCCATGAAAATCTTCTTGACGGAAGTCAGAAAGTTAAAGATTCTGAATACATGCCGATCCCTTCAGTCCAATCCTCAGCCATCAGTGCATGGAGGCAATTGAATTGACGGTGGCGGCAATGGACATTATTCTGTTTGCTCGTTTTCATCTCAGACCTCTACAACTGAGCATACTCAGGCAGTGGAATGGAGATTATGCAAATTTGTCTCCTCTGATGGATCTGGATCAGGAGACAAGAGACTCTTCTTTGGTGGTTGTCGCCGGATCATCTGTCCCAAGGGACGTGCTTCCGCAGACCCTCATGGGTGATAGTGACAACAGACCCCAGTCTACTAGGATTGGGTGCAGTCTGGAATTCCCTGAAGGCTCAGGGTGTGTGGACTTGGTCTGAGTCTCTACTTCCAATCAATATTCTAGAGTTGAGAGCAATATTCAATGCGCTTCAGGCTTGGCCTCAGTTGGCTTTGGCCAAATTCATCTGATTTCAGTCAGACAACATTCCGACTGTGGCTTACATCCATCATCAGGGAGGAACAAGGAGTTTCTTAGCGATGACAGAAGTATCCAAGATAATTCGGTGGGCAGAGGCTCACTCTTGTTATCTGTCAGCAATCTACATCCCATGAGTGGACAACTGGGAAGCGGATTTTTTGAGCAGACAGACTTTTCATCCGGGGAATGATAACTCCATCTGGAGGTCTTTGCCACCCTGATTCTCAGATGGGGCAGACCGGAGCTGGATCTTATGGCATCTCGTCAGAATGCCAAGCTCCCGAGATACAGATCCAGGTCCAGGGATCCTCAGGCCGAACTGATAGATGCCTTGGCAGTGCCTTGGTCATTCAACCTAGCTTATGTGTTTCCACAGTTTGCTCTCCTTCCCCGGGTGATTGCTCGGATCAAACAGGAGTGGTCTTCGGTGATTCTCATCGCTCCTGCGTGGCCTCGCAGGACTTGGTATGCCGATCTGGTGGACATGTCCTCTCTGTCACTGTGGAAGCTTCCATTGAGGCAGGACCTTCTCATTCAGGGACCCTTCCATCATCCGAATCTAGTTTCTCTGTAGCTGACTGCTTGGAGATTGAACGCTTGATTTTATCTAAGCGAGGGTTCTCTGATTCGGTCATTGATTCAGGCACGTAAGCCTGTTACTAGAAAGATTTACCATAAGATATGGCGCAAATATCTTTATTGGTGCGAATCGAAGGGCTACTCATGGAGTAAGATTAGGATTCCTAGGATTTTATCTTTTCTCCAAGTAGGTTTGGAGAAAGGGTTATCAGCAAGTTCCCTAAAGGAACAGATTTCTGCTTTATCTATTTTGCTACACAAACGTCTGGCAGATATTCTGGATGTTCAATCTTTTTGTCAGGCTCTGACTAGAATCAGGCCTGTATTTAGACCTTTTGCTCCTCCTTGGAGTTTGAATTTAGTTCTTCAAGGGGTTCCGTTTGAACCTATGCATTCCATTGATTTTAAAATGTTATCTTGGAAAGTTTTTTTTTTTATTTTTGGTTGCTATTTCTTCTGCTCGCAGAGTTTCTGAGCTTTCAGCAATACAATGTGATTCTCCTTACCTTATTTTTCATTCCGATAAGGTAGTGTTACGTACCAAACCTGGTTTTCTTTTACAAGATATGACGAGTCCACGGATTTCATCCTTACTTATGGGATAGCGCCTCCTGGTCAGCAGGAGGAGGCAAAGAGCTCCACAGCAGAGCTGCATATATAGTTCCTCCCTTCCCTCCCACCCCAGTCATTCTCTTTGCCTGTGTTAGTGATAGGAAATGGTAAAGTAAGGTGTTAGTTTAGATTCTTCAATCAAGAGTTTATTATTTTTATTATGGTGCCAAAGTGTACTATTTTATTATAGGGCAGCATTTGGAGTGTTAGCCTTTTGGCTATGGGAACTAGTGGAGTTTTATCTTCACTCCGCCTCTCACGCTTATGCTGTTTCTATGTGGATGGTCTTAGAGTAACTAAGACCCTGTTTCATTCATAGGACCTCAGGAGGAAGAGTGGACCTCTTGATACTATGTGTCATGCTGTTCCTCAGCATGGAGGTAGGTGCAGTTGTTTATTCTGGGACACAAGATATATACTCAGATTAACTGTACTGCTGCTATGATGTTGGGGGTTAATATTGATGACCCTTTATCATATGTGACTCAGACACTCTGGCAGTTTGTTAAATCCAGAAGCGCTGGGATATGAACACAGAAAACATTATATTTATTTTTCAGTACAAGGAGGTAATGTGTGGGGGCGTTTTTTATATCCAGGCACTCGGTCATTGATTATGGGCCGTGAAACACTGGGTCATTCTGTGTGGTGTTAACTTTGAGTTTTCCTTGGGCTGGCGGACGCTGGGGACAATTCATGTGATGTCAATTTATTACATGGTATATTTGACTTGAAATAAGCTCCGGGTTCATGGCCATATAGTGTGTTGAGGTTTACGCCCACGAAGGGAGGGGCTTGCTACTCGCGCGCTTTGACAGCGCTGTTACTGTGGCGGTTCCGGTTGGCTTTGTTTTATCTCGCTTCCTAAGTCGGCTTGGGATATATTTACAAGCGTCTTAGGTGCACTGAGTTGTGTCTGCTGAGTCTGGTCACGGTAGCAGGTAGGAGCTGCGGCAAGGTTACTACGTTTTTCCCTGAGTTAGACTAGATTGGGATTACTATAACTGCAGACAGCAACTTTTAAATTGTACGGTGCAGGGGTTTTTTTCTCTTAAAGATACAGTACCCTCTATATAACAAGTTTGTGAGCTAATTTTTATTATTCTCAGTGGACTTAGACAAGCTTGTTTGGTCTTTGTCAATTTATTACAATGGATGACTATTAACATACATGCCTTATGTGTTTAAATGCTATTGTGGAACCCCCTGTTACTCTTTGCCCTTCATGTATTAATAGGGCATTGCAGTGTAAAGAACACATTTTATTAGATAATGATACTGATTATTATCCTCAGACTGAGGAGACTCAGGATAAACCACAATCTTCTCCTCAAGCGTCTCAGCCCATAATGCCCATGCAGGTAACGCCATGTTACTCATCGGCGTCTGCGTCATTTACTCTGCAGGATATGGCTGCAGTTATGTAATCAACTCTTACAGAAGTATTATTTAAGTTGCCAGTACTACAGGGTAAATGTTGTAGAAAAGAGACCCAAGTAGTACAAACAACTTCTGATTCCTTGATGGCAATCTCCGATGTCCCTTCCCAGGAATCGGAGGGGGTAGGGATGTTCTGTCAGAAGGGGAATTGTCTGACTCGGGTAGTGCATTTCCCAAGACAGATTGGGACGTGATGTCTTTTAGATTTAAGCTTGAACACCTTCGCCTATTATTGCGGGAGGTTCTGCTAACTCTGGATGACACTGACTCTATTGTAGTCCCTCCAGAAAAATTGTGCAAGATGGACAGGTATTTAGAAATCCCATCTTATTCCGACATTTTTCCAATTCCTAAGAGAATTTCGGAAATTATTTCTAAGGAGTGGTCTTTGCATCCCTAATTCTCAAGTGGGGCAGACCGGAATTGGATCTGATGGCTTCTAAGATACGGATCCAGGTCCAGGGATCCTCAGGCCAAACTGGTAGATGCCTTGGCAGTGCCTTGGTCGTTCAACCTAGCTTATGTGTTTCCACCGTTTGCCCTCCTTCCCCGGGTGATTGCCCGGATCAAACAGGAGAGGGCATCGGTGATTCTAATCTCTCCTGCGTGGCCTCGCAGGACTTGGTATGCCGATCTAGTGGACATGTCATCTCTGCCACCGTGGAAGCTTCCATTGAGGCAGGACCTTCTTCTTTATGGACCCTTCCATCATCCAAATCTTTCTCTACAGCTGACTGCTTCAAGATTGAACGCTTGATTTTATCTAAGCCGGGGTTCTCTGATGCGGTCATTGATGCTTTGATTCAAGCACGTAAGCCTGTTACTAGAAAGATTTACCATAAAATATGGAGTAAATATCTTTATTGGTGCGAATCCAAGGGCTACTCATGGAGTAGAGTGAGGATTCCCAGGATTTTATCTTTTATCCAAGAAGGATTGGAGAAAGGGTTGTCAGCAAGTTCCTTAAAGGGACAGATTTCTGCTTTGTCTATTTTTTGCTACACAAGCGTCTGGCAGATGTTCAATCTTTTTGTCAGGCTCTGACTCAAATCAGGCCTTTGTTTAGACCAATTGCTCCTCCTTGGAGTTTGAATTTAGTTCTTAGAGTTCTTCAAGGGGTTCCGTTTGAACCCATGCATTCCATAGATATCAAGCTATTATCTTGGAAAGTTTTATTTTTGGTTGCCATTTCTTCTGCTCGCAGAGTTTCTGAGCTTTCGGCATTACAATGTGATTCACCTTATCTTATTTTTCATGCTGATAAGGTGGTGTTACGCAACAAACCTGGTTTTCTTCCCAAGGTTGTTTCTAACAAGAATATTAATCAGGAAATTGTTGTTCCTTCCTTGTGTCCTAACCCTTCCTCTAAGAAGTAGCGTTTGTTACATAATTTGGAAGTAGTCCGTGCCTTGAAGTTCTACTTGTAGGAAACTAAGGATTTTCGTCAAACATCTTCATTATTTGTTGTGTTTGCTGGGAAGCGCAGGGGTCAGAAGGCTATGGCTGCCTCTCTTTCTCTTTGGCTGAGGAGTATCATCCGTGTTGCCTATGAGACTGCTGGACAGCAGCCTCCTGAATGAATTACGGCCCATTCTACTAGAGCTGTGGCTTCCTCATGGGCATTTAAAAACGATGCTTCTGTTGAACAGATTTGCAAGGCTGCAACTTCGTTGTCTCTTCACACTTTTTCCAAATTTTACAAATATGATACTTTTGCCTCGTCCGAGGCGGTTTTTGGGAGAAAGGTTCTTCAAGCAGTGGTGCCTTCCGTTTAGGTTCCTCTCTTGTCCCTCCCTTTCATCCGTGTCCTATAGCTTTGGTATTGTATCCCACAAGTAAGGATGAAATCCGTGGACTCTTCATATCTTGTAAAAGAAAAGGAAATTTATGCTTACCTGATAAATGTATTTCTTTTATGATATGACAAGTCCACGGTCCACCCTGTCATTTTCTAAGACAGGTCTTTATTTTTGTTAAACTTCAGTCACCTCTGCTCCTTGGCTTTTCCTTTCTCTTCCTAACTTCTGTCGAATGACTGGAGTGGGAGGGAAGGGAGGAGCTATATATACAGCTCTGCTGTGGAGCTCTTTGCCGCCTCCTGCTGACCAGGAGGCGATATCCCATAAGTAAGGATGAAATCCGTGGACTCGTCATATCGTAAAAGAAATAAATTTATCAGGTAAGCATAAATTTCCTTTTCTTCCTAAGGTTGTTTCCAACAAAAATATTAATCAGGAAATTATTGTTCCTTCATTGTGTCCTAATCCTTCTTCTAAGAAGGAGCGTCTGTTACTTAACTTGGACGTGGTCCGTGCCCTGAAGTTTTACTTCCAGGCGATTAAAGAATTTCATCCATCATCTTCATTATTTGTTGTTTTTTTCTGGAAAACGTAGGGGCCAGAAGGCTACGGCTACCTCTTTCTTTTTGGCTGAAGAGTATCATCCTTTTTGCATATGAGACTGCTGGACAGCAGCCTCCTGAAAGAATTACGGATCATTCTACTAGGGCTGTGGCTTCCTCATGGGCATTTAAAAATGATGCTTCTGTTGAACAGATTTGCAAGGCTGCAACTTGGTCGTCTCTTCACACTTTTTCCAAATTTTACAAATTTGATACTTTTGCCTCGTCAGAGGCTGTTTTTTGGAGAAAAGTTCTTCAAGCAGTGGTGCCTTCCGTTTAGGTTCCTGTCTTGTCCCTCCCTTTCATCCGTGTCCTATAGCTTTGGTATTGTATCCCATAAGTAAGGATGAAATCCGTGGACTCGTCATATCTTGTAAAAGGAAATTTATGCTTACCTGATAAATGTATTTCTTTTACGATATGACGAGTCCACGGCCCACCCTGTCATTTTCTAAGACAGGTCTTTTATTTTTGTTAAACTTCAGTCACCTCTGCACCTTGGCTTTTCCTTTCTCTTCCTAACTTCGGTCGAATGACTGGAGTAGGAGGGAAGGGAGGAGCTATATATACAGCTCTGCTGTGGAGCTCTTTGCCGCCTCCTGCTGACCAGGAGGCGATATCCCATAAGTAAGGATGAAATCCGTGGACTCGTCATATCGTAAAAGATATAAATTTATCAGGTAAGCATAAATTTCCTTTTCTTTTTCTCTCCACGATTCAGATAGAGCATGCAATTTTCATCAGCTTTCTAATTTACTCCTCCTATTGATTTTTCTTCTTCGTTCTCTTGGTATCTTTATTTGAAAAAGCAGGAATGTAAGCTTTTGAGCTGGCCCATTTTTGGTTCAGCATATGGGTTGCGTCTGCTGATTGGTGGCTGCACATATTAACCTCTTGTTATTGGTTCACCCAATGTGTTCAGCTAACTTCCATAATAAAGGAATGAAGCAAATGTGCTAATTGAAGTAAATTTAAAGAGTGGTTTAAAATTGTATTCACTATCTGAATCATGAAAGAAAAATGTTGGGTTTAATATCCCTTTAAGGAATAAAGACACTGGATGATGGTTTAGACAGTACATCAGCTGACTGGTTGTATCATCATGTACTTTTTAAAGCCATAATAAAGTCAATATTAAACTTTCATGATTCAGAAAGGATCTGTTGTTTAAAAGCTTTGGCTGAATTGAAATGATGCACTAAAGTTAATGGCTCATTTCTATGTCCTTTTAGTTTAAACAGACATGAAACCCACTTTTTTCTTTCTTTCATGATTCAGATAGAGCATGCAATTTAAAAACAAAAAAACTTTCTAGTTTTATTTGTATTACCACATTTTCTTTAGCAACTTTATTGAAAAGCAGGGATGTAAACTTAGGAGTGTGCATCTGCCTGAAGCACTATATGGCAGCAATTTTGCAAGCATGTTACCCATTTGCAAGAGCACTAGATGGCAGCAAGTAGTGCTCCAGACACCTACCTAAGTATCTCTTCAACAAAGAATACCAAGGGAACTAAGCAAATTTGACAATAGAAGTACATTTTAAACAAAAATTGTATGGTTTGGCTTATTCCTAACCAAAACTTTTTGGGTTTTTATACCACTTTAAGGACACATTTAACTCTAAATAAATGCTAGATACAATGATGTATTCAAAGCAAAGATTAGCCTAAGAATAGAATGCAAGTTGTTTAATATTGATGAATTAAGTGTAACATTTTAGTGTCCATAAAAATAATGTGCACCACCATGTTGTAACCTAGGTATCCTTTATCTTCCTTTCTCTACTGAGGCCAGTTAGGGACATATATAAATTAGTTACTGTGTATTATCTAGCTTATTTGGTGGAAAATAAGAATGTTCTATGAATGGCGAAACTGAAATGAGTTGCAAATGAGATTCGAACAAGGATTTCTGATGTAGAATGCCTACCTTGGTTGCAAGTTTAGTCCTGTCTACCTTAGTGGTTTATATATTTTTCTGTCTTTAATTTAATGCACCTTTTGCAGATCTGCACATGGTGGCAGTGAATTTTGTTTTTGTACAGAGAACCACTCAACCAGGAACGAACAGCTCAGTAGCTTGTTCTATGGTGAGTTACCACCTGGGTGCAACCTCTGTTAATCCAAGTGGGCTTTTTCACAGAGAAGAACTTTCCTGAAGTATTTCAGTCTGATCCTGTCTAACAAGTTCAGTCCAGCCCTAAAATACCAGGAGATCCTCTTCTGAACCATGAACAGGACAACCAAGATGATTGTTTTGGTCAGACTGATATACTTTAGGAAAGTTCCTCAGTGAAAGCACAATTGGTCTTAAAGAAGCCACTCCCAGGTGGATATGACTGTACCTCAATGATGATGCCCAAAGGAAGCTGAAACTATCATCTGGGGTTGCCATTTCCCTGGTTCAGAGGAGAATTGCCTGGTATTGGGGCTGGATGGACCTTGTTAGGCAAGATCAGGATAGTTCTCCTCTGTGAAAAGCACAGTTTGGCTAAACAAGCCACTGCATTGTTCGTTCCTGGCAGAATGCTTCTCTTTCCGTATGCAAGTGAAGTTGTTTTCTTTTGTAGTGAAATTATGCAATCGTAAGGTGCTACATAATTTTCTTTTAATATCATTCCTGGTACAAAACACACTTATAGAAAATCATATGTTTTTTTTTTTTTAAATAATACTTTTTATTTATGCACAATTAAACATTTTTTTTTTTTTTTAAATTTTCCTTTATTTGTTGAAAAATAACAATACAGAGTCAAGTCTTACATTTGAAAACAATTAACTTTCATCAATACAAAAATGCAAATCTGCAACGCATACATATAATTTTATAAAAGCTAACAGTTCTACTATGTCCCAATATAGTCAGAGTTAATTACTCAAGCCCAATCTGACCCAATCCTGTCATTAAGTTGATGCTATATAATCCTCCCAAAGAAACCTCATGTTAGAATAGAATTCCATTTGTTGGGTCTGCATGAAATGATATTTCTCTAGGGTCAGTAATTGCGTGATATAATCTCTCCAGTTTGCTATGTTGGGGATATTAGGTGTCTTCCACAGACGTGGGATCAATTGTTTGGCTCCATTAACCATGATATACAATAATCGTAATCTCAACTTGCATTTCAGTTTGGGGGTGTAGTTGAAAAGTAAAATCATTGGGTCTAGTGTAAGCTTGACCGAAATAACTCTCTCTATTTCCACCCTAACATCCTCCCAGTATTGCTTAATCAAATGACACTCCCACCATATGTGTATCAGTGTTCCAACCTCCCCACAGTCTCTCCAGCATTTATTGTTTGTATTAGGATATATCTTTGAGAGTCTATGTGGCGTAAGGTACCATCGATACAGGAGTTTTAAGTTAGTCTCCGTGACACTGATGGATGATGGTGATTTACCCATATTAGTGAAAATTATCTTCCACTCTTTAAGAGAAATCTCCTTATTTAATTCCTTTTCCCATATTTTACAATAGGCTGGTAGTGATCTAGAATGATTTTCTATTAGTAATTTATATATTGTCGACATGCCACCTTTTACAGGGGTCTGGGAAAAACATAAGTTTTCAAATAGGGTAGGTGGTCTACTTAAATTAGCCTTGTATTGTGCACTATGTAAGAAATGTGATATTGTCTGGAGAGTGAGCCAGTCTTTAACTATTTGTGGAGCAATATCAATTAGTTCATCCTTGCTTTTAAGTTTACCTTCAGACAGGATCTTATAAAAAGGTATAAAAGACAAAATGTGGTCAGTATCTTTTGGTGTCGGTAGCCCCTGTATTGGAATCTCCGGATTGTAAAGGATTGGAGTTAAAGGGGAGGGGTTTGAGGAGATACCTTTTGTTTTGTTTGAGAGTTTATCCCAGGTTTCAAGGGTCACTTGAACTAATTGGGGCATATCTTTATCTAGACGTCTATGTATCTTATTTGTCCAGCACAGACCTCCTAGGTTAGGATGTCCCGTTAATTGTTTTTCTAAGGCAACCCACTCTTTGTGCTGTCCATGTTTACACCAATCTATCACTCTGTTGAGGAGAATCGCTTGTCTATAATATAATAAGCAAGGCACACTAAGGCCTCCATTTTTTTGTGGTCTATACATAATCTTTTTGGAAATTCTAGGTCTTTTCTTTTGCCAGATATATGTGTTAACTATATTCTGCATGCTGGTAATGTAAGATTGTGGAACTGATATGGGCAGTGTTTGGAATATGTATAGGATTTTTGGCAGAATAGACATTTTAAAAGCGTCTACTCTACCCAGCCACGCTATGTTTTTATGTTCCCAGCTGTGTAATTCAGACTGTATCTCTTTCAAAAGAGTTTGATAATTTAGTTGGAAAAGTGTTTGTGTATCATGCGAGATCTGGACTCCTAGGTATTTTATAGAGGAAGTTTGTATTTTATATTTATATTTGTCAGCTATTTCTCGAAGTTCTGATGTAGAGATATGGATCCCCATCACTTCTGACTTGGTTGGGTTAATTTTGAAATTAGAGTATCTGCTATAAATGTCAATTTCTGTGGCTAGTGCTTCTAGAGATTGTAGCGGTGATGTAAGGGTCAAAAGCACGTCATCCGCATATAAGGCTTGTTTATATTGGGTATCTTTTACCATTACACCATGTATAGATGAATTATTTCTAATAGCCGCAGCCAAGACTTCTATTGTAAGTACAAACAGCAGTGGCGACAGGGGGCAGCCCTGCCTGGTTCCATTTAATATTGGGAATTTATTTGAGAGTGAGTCGTTTAGTTTAATCCTGGCAGTTGGCTTATTATATAATGCGAATATTTTGCTTATGATACTGTCACCCAGCCCAAAACGCTTCAGTGTGTTCTGTAGGAAGGCCCAGTGTAACCTATCAAAGGCCTTTTCGGCATCCATTGCAAGCATAATGGATGGTATTTTGTGTGTTTGTGTGTATTCTAGCAGGTTTAACAATTTTATAGTGTTGTCTCTTGCTTCTCTAAATGGCGTGAAGCCTACCTGATTCACATGTATTAATTGTGGTAAGAATCGATTGATCCTAGTAGCCAATATTTTTGCAAAGATTTTTACATCCACATTTAATAATGATATAGGTCTGAAATTCTGAGGTACATCAGGAGCCCTACCAGGCTTTGGAAGGACCGTGATATGTGCTTCTAGCATACTTGGGTGGAGTGGGTAGTGTGCATCAATTTTGTTAAATATTTGCAAGAGATGTGGAATTATAAGCGCAGCAAATTTCTTATAATATTGTACGGTATACCCGTCTGGGCCCGGGCTTTTGCCTACATTAAGGTCTTGTATTGCTAACTGAATTTCCTTGTGCGTGATGGGTGTGTCTAGTTCTTTTGATTGTTCTTCGTTTAATTTGGGGAGTGGTACCCTACTCAAATATTCCTGTATTACATCATCTGATTCTGTGGCCTGTCCGGGAACTGTTATGTTATATAGTTGAGCATAGTATGTCTCAAACTGGGAAAGTATATCTTTGGTTGAGTGTAATTTGGTCTTTTTAGGTGTTTTTAGTTCATGAACAAAGGTTTTATATTTCTTAATTTTTAAGGTTCTAGCCAGCATTTTTCCCGCTCTATTTCCTTCATAGTACATTTTTTGCTTGAAGCTGGCCGTTTTAGCCTTGCATTCTTTTAACAGTAGTTCATATACAGCTGCCCTAGTCTCCTGTAAGTCTTTATAAATTTGTTGATCATTCGGGGTCATTTTGTGTTTGTATTCTAGGGTTGCTAATTTAGCAGTGAGAGTTTCATACTGCAATCTTGCTAACTTTCTATAATGTGCTCTCATTTTTATAAATTCTCCCCTCATAAAACACTTAGGTGCTTCCCATACTGTTATAGGATCACTATCCGGGGTTGAGTTGAAACTAAAGTATTCCTGTAGTAAGGTCTGTAATTTTGTAAATCTTACGTCCCCTAACAGGGAATCGTCTAATCTCCATATGTATGGAGTTATCGGTGTATCTGGCCACTCTATTGTAATGGATACTGCAGAATGGTCCGACCATACTGTATGTGAAATTGTTGCATCTCGAATGTATGATAAACCTGATTGGTTTGTGAACAAGTAGTCTAGTCTGCTATATGTATGATTTGGGGAAGAAAAAAAAGTATATTCTACAGTGTTGGGGTGAATAAACCTCCATATATCATATAGATTTGAATCTTTCAATAGCTTCCAGAAGTGTCTGAGCGTCCTTTTAGATGTGTGGGGATTTGGGTTTGAACTATCTGCCTCGGGATGTAGTGGTATATTAAAATCCCCCCCTATGAATATCAAGCCTTTAGAAATGTCTATAATTTTTTTCAATGTTTTCTTATAGAAAGGGAGTTGTTGGGTATTCGGTGCATATATGTTTATTAGTGTAGTAGGCTTACCATAGAGTAGCCCAAAAACCCCCAAAAACCTACCATCTAAGTCTGTGTGTGTCTGAATGTGTTGAAAAGGAATTGTCTTACTCAAAAGAATACTCACACCACATTTCTTAGAAGTGTATGAGCTATGGAAGTGTTGTGTGTAATGAGGTCCCATATATTTGGGTTCGTGTAACTTCCTAAAGTGCGTCTCCTGGAGAAAGAGAACATCACCCTTCTTTTTATGTAAATCTGACATTGCCATGGATCTCTTCGCAGGTGAATTTAACCCCTTAACATTCTGTGTGATAAATTTAAGTATCTTTCCCTTCTTATCCATTTATGTAAAACAAAACATGTAGCATCCGCATCAATTGTTTTCTGCAATGTATTATATACCACATTTCCTCTCTGACTATACGGCTTAACCCCTGACTCACTAAACATGTTAGGAAAATAACATATCCAAACAAACGTAAAAACATACATAGAAAAAACAACAAAAATAAGTCTCCCCTCTGTTTGGAGGAAGACCTACGAACCGTTTCCATTCACGGGTCCACTTTAGCAGGGGAACCAGACCCCTGTTATTCAGGTGTATAACATTCAGATTTAACCTTAAATTTGCCTCTGTTTTTAACTAATTAAACATTTATAAAACAGTGAATAAACGTCTATCTCAAAAATGAATCTATAACGCAACATACATTTAGCATATACATGGCCTTTCAGAGTCCCATTACATAGAAATCATTAAAAAGTCATTCAATTGCCTATGTCTGTTACTTTACCACATCCTGTGAGAGCAGTCTCTTCACTTCACCATTTATTGGCTGTATCCGCCAGTCATACATATTTGTTTTTCTGTAATGTGAATACATAGACAGTAATTTTTTGGAGTGTCCTTTGGGAACTTGTTTCCATAGTTCTGATTGTGGTCTTTTTTCCCCTCGCATCATGGATGGTTGTTGATTGTCCAATGTTGTAAGTTCCGGAGGGTCTAAGTTTAAAGCACTGCAAAATCCAGGTACATCTGCAGGTCTTCTGCAGGTTAGACGTTTGTGATCTTGTAGGACATAGAGCTGGAATGGGAACCCCCACCTGTATAATATTTTTTTATCGCGGAGCATCTTAGTCAAAGGCGCCAGTTCTTTTCTCCTCTGTAAAGTCCTTGTTGCAAGGTCCGCATAAAATTGCAATACTGTCCCTCTGAACCTTACAGGCTGATTTTTCCTAGATAGCATAAGAATTTCCTCTTTTTCTAGAAAGTTTTTGAATTTCATAATGACATCCCTAGGTGGTGCGTGTCTGGGGGTTTGGGCCTTAGTGCTCGGTGGGCTCTGACCCACTGGATGTCTACAGCTGGCGGCGCCCCTTTCAAATGAGTAAATAGTGCAGCAAAGTATGTGTAAAAGTCCTTGGGGAGCACAGACTCAGGGATACCCCGGATACGGATATTTTTCCTTCGGCCTCTATTTTCGAGGTCCTCTAATTTGTCGTTCAATTCCTCTATAGTTGACATTTGTGCATTCAATTGATCTTGCATATCTGTAATCTCCTCAGTAACTGAGCCTGATTGGTCTTCTAAGGCCTCTACCCTGAAGCCTAATGCATGAATATCTTGTTTTATCTCCGCCATTTCTTCCCTCATGCAGGCCCTCACTATGTCAGCGATATCTTGCTTTGAAGGTAAAGAGGACAATAATGCTAATGGCACCTGAGTAGTGAGTTCCGTCTCTTGTGAAGTGTCTTCTCCCACTGATTGTGCTGGGGATCCTTGCCCCCTCGAGTCTTGTAGTGTCGGTGATCTCTGCTTGTCTGTGGGTGTGAAAAAGGAGCTAACAGGGGTCTCCCTTGCCTGCATTTTTGTTAATTTTGGTTTTTGTATGTTTTTCCTTGATGCCATAATTTTATATGCAATATAAAATAAAGAGAAGAAAATACCTCTTGCCCTCCTCTTCTTTCTTACTTTTAAGAGATTAGCCTGGCGTATTCTTCAGTGTGTCTCCCTGAGGATTCATGTACGTTTACACGTGCTACTGCTTGCTGTTGCGTGCTCAGTATTTTGTTAATGCGCCTGCCATTTTATGTTCATTCTAAGTGATCTTTCTAGAAATTTATAGCGTATACCTTCATATGTGGGATGCTAACTTATGATGAGTCGGTACATCCTTATGTTCTGCCGAAAGTTAGATTCCCTGTGTATATCTCTGTCTTGCTCCATGTTGTGAGACAACCGTCTCCTCCATCGCCATTACAGTGCAGCCGGTGCTCCCGTTTTTCTCTGTGGCGTCTTAAAGATATATGTGACGCTCCCACCTCACTCTACCTCTCTTCGGTCACCCTTTATGCTGCTCATAACGCTGTTTTGGGTTGTATCTGCCTCCAATGTGCCTCAATAGGGTGCTGGTACTCCGGAGCTGTGGGATTACACAGCCATCTTAGCTGCGGCCAAGCTCCGCCCCCAATCATATGTTTTTATATATTAGTGCACCAGGGAATTCAATCAACCATTTTAAACTCTCATAACAAGCAGGCATTGCTTTCCTGGATTGGGTTTAGTCGGCCCCAGATTTATTGTTAAAAACGGAAACATAAAATGGAAGGGTGAGGGGGGGGGGGGGGGCGCAACAGGAGGGACAGCCCCATCTTACAATATGGTCCAGTTAGACCAGCAACTGGGAAATGTACCTTACTAGGCCAGGTGCACGTAGGATAAGCTGACGACCTCCAGCTAAAAACATAAGTCAAAATAAGTACTCCACAGCACCATTGAATCCTCTAATATACCATGCATGATTAAGGGACTGTAATCCCGAAACATCGCATACATGTCCGTTTGAATGCTTTAATAAAGGACATATTTGAGGATTCAGTGGTGCTGTGGAGTACTTCTTTTGACATCTTACAATATGGGGGACAGTTTGGAAATCTAAAAAAATATTGTCTCTTATTATGTCTTTTATTTTGCCTGTTCCCTCCACTGGTCATTGGCAAATTTTATATTGCTTGTTAGAGCAGAGCATATGCAAGTTTTTTTTTTTTTTTTTTAAATATAAATGATTCCGATTAGAACTAAGCAAATTTGACAATAGAAGCACATTTTACTGTGCACAAACAAATGGAACATATCTAGTAGAGCTGCAACAACTAATCGCCATAATCGATAATAATCGATTATGAAAATAGTTGTCAACGAATCTCATAATCGATTAATCTAGAGCTGCAACAACTAATCGCCATAATCGATAATAATCGATTATGAAAATAGTTGTCAACGAATCTCATAATCGATTAATCGATTAGTTGGTTTGCAATTAGTTGGTCTGTGCACAACACCAGCTGCTTCACTCCAATGAACTCCTGCATATGGTATTGTGTTTTATGGTTATGTCCTTAGCCTAAAGGATGTCTACAGACGTTTACTTTTCACTTTTTCGGGACAGTATAAGTTTACAACTACCCCTGGCTTATGTGCAACCCAGATATAATAGTTATTATTTGGATTGTTTATATTAAATCTGGTGATTTGGAACTATGCTTTTCATGATATAGTGCCAAGCTTGTTGTTTACACCTTGCCCCTAGATTGATGGGAGTTATTTAAATTGATGTGCACTATTATCTGTTTGCACAATTATTGGCGTATTGTTTGCTATTGCTGATTATATGTGCTGTATAAATAAATGTGTAAGGCTTTGTCCTGTTATTGATATACAGTCCTTAGCGCTTTTGATTTTGTTTTTATTGTTTTGTTTTTTTATATTTTTAATAAATTGTGATAATATGTACCAGATTCAACCTTTATAAGTATATATTCGTTATTTTTAGAGCGGACTAGATATTTCCCCGAACCTTATAGCTGGTTATTTACCATTGCATATAGATATTCAAGATATTTTTATGTTAGAATGAAGTCAATGGTTACTTTGAGAGGCTCCTTGCCAAGGTAGAAAACACTTAGCATTGGTGAAGAGCTAACAAAGATAAATATCCCACTTTGGTGAAATTGGCAAAACCCTACTTATACACCTCAACAGCCTTTTCTCTGCTGCAGGAAATATAGCTGCAAACAGAGAACCAGCTTTAGCCAGAAGCATGTGGACATGTTGAGATTTTTGCATTTCAATGCAAAGTTTCTGAAAGAGTGAACAGAATGTTATTAACAGTGATAGTCTTACTCTTTCTAGTTCTACCTCTTTTCAAACAGTTTGTGTTTTTGTTTTGTTTAATTATAAAACTGTGCTCTGCTGCTTAAAAATGGAAGAAACAGTTGTGTTTATGTAAAGTTTTAGTCTGAAGTTTATATTTGTAACACTCAGTATGTGGATTTTATTTAAAACATAGAAAACTATTATTGATTCTCTTTTTATCCGATTAGTCGATTAATCGAAAAAATAATCGGCCGATTAATCGATTATGAAAATAATCGTTAGTTGCAGCCCTAATATCTAGATATGTGCACAGCAATTAAAAAAACAAACAAAAAACCTCTGTTTAGATAGCCGACTGTACCTTTGTATCCTGTTAACAATTACTCCATTTACATGACACAAACCACCACCGGCTCTCTGAGCATACACACTTTATATAATGGTGGTGCAGCAGGCGTATCTAGATCAGCAGCACATGCCAGCTCACAGCAGAAACTCTTAGTGAAACAGCTGTTAGCTTTTACTGGAAGTATTTCTTTTCTAACACAAGTGTATTCCCAAAATTCTTGTATTGAAAAATGGAATGTACTGATTTGTTTCAGTTTGACAGGAACTTCTCTCTAATAAGCCTTGCGTTACAAAAAACCTTTCACGATTTTGTTTTAGAATCATACCTCTAGCTTATCCTATGTACAATTAAAGTTCTCAGCAAAACAGTGATAGCTTTTACTAGAAGCATTTTTATTCTTATACAACTGTATTGCAAAAATATTTCTGTTCAGAAGTTAATGGGACACTCTAGTCAAAATAAAACTTTTCTATTCAATTTACTTCCATTAACAATATGGGCACAGTCTTTTTTTTAGATTTATACTTTTTGAGTCACCAGCTCCTACTGCAAGAATTCACAGAATATATGTATATGCAATTTTAAACAACTTTCCAATTTACTTTTATCATCAAATTTTCTGTTCTCTTGGTATTCTTTGTTGAAAGCTAAACCTAGGGAGGCTCATATGCTAATTTCTAAGCCCTTGAAGGCAGCCATTTATCCCAGGGCATTTTGATAGTTTTTCATAGCTAAAGGGTGTTCGTTCATGTGTGCCATATAGTTAACATTGTGCTTACACACGTGGAGTTACCTAGGAGTCGGCACTGATTGGCTAACATGCATGTCTGTGAAAAGAACTAAAATAAGAGGGCAGTCTGCAGAGCCTTAGATACAAGGTAATTACAGAGGTAAAAAGTATATTAATATAATATAGCCATGTTGGCTGTGCAAAACTGAGGAATGGGTAATAAAAGGGATTAAAAATAAAGGGATGTTTTGCCCAAACAACAAGGTTATATTAATATACTTTTTACCTCTGTGATTACCTTGTATCTAAGCCTCTTCTGAGAGCCTCCTTATCACATGGTTATTTATTATCTATTGACTTGTATTTTAGTCAATTAGTGCTGTAACCTGCACAACTCCACTGGAGAGAGCACAGTGTTATCTATATGGCACACATGAATTAGCAGTCTATAGTGGCTTAGAAACAGGTTATAAAGTATATTAAAGGGCCATAATACCCAAATGTTTAAACACTTGAAAGTGATGCAGCATAGCTGTAAAAAGCTGACTAGAAAATATCTCCTGAACATCTCTATGTAAAAAAGAAAGATATTTTACCTCAAAAGTTCCTCAGTAGCCACCTCCCATTGTAAAGGATTTCTAAGCAGCATTTTAGTGTCTGTCCCGGGACAACTGAAAGGTTGAGCTTTGTGCACTCTCATCTTATTTCACCAATCAGGTAAAGGAAGTTTACAATGAAATCCCATGAGAGTCAAGTCAAATCTCATGAGATCACAGTAAAAGTTCATGACCTCAGCACTGCTGATGCTGATTGGCTGCTGTTCATTTCTTCATTTTTTTTTTATTTTTTTTACCTGCAGCTGAGTATAACTGTTTACACAGAACTTACTCTGCTGAGCTGAGGAGATTGTGAGGTAAAATATCTTCCTTTTTTACATAGAGATGCTCAGGTGATATTTTCCTGTCAGCTTTTTACAGTTATACTGCATCAGTTTCAAGTGATTTAGCATATGAGTATTATGTCCCTTTAATATAACAATGTTGGTTGTGCAATGGGTAGTAAAGGCGCTATTTATCTTTTTAAACAATAAACATTTTGGTGTAGACTGTCCCTTGTAAGTGATATTGAAGGAACTCCTGTTATAATGCATTTAGTATATAGTTTAGTTTTACTTTTAAACCTCTGTAATCCAATCTAGTCATTTCACATATCTATATATGTCAGTCATGTGGCTATTGTTTGCAAACTAATTTTACAATGTTCTACATATATTTGTATACAAATACACATCCACGGCTCCTAAAATTATATTGATATAATTAAGTCCAATCTTGTTAAAAGGTTTTTGGCTTATTCTATAAAATCAATTGACATTCCAAGGGATCTTATAGTGCCTTTTATATATGTATAAACCCAACTTACAATACATATATACTGATATTGTTTGCCTATTATTATTATTATTATTATTATTATTATTATTATTATTATTATTATCATCATCTTTAAAACTATAAATATGCAACATATCTTTGAAAATCCTCTACCCAATGTGTGCTTTCAGGCCTAATTCTCTGTCACACCTAAAGTCATGTGCTGTGACACATTACCATGTCTAGACCTGGTTGACCGTAACGTCATGAAACATTATTTATAGATCTTTTCTTCAGTGCCTAAGTGGGTTTTAAGGCTCTGTGCCTCATATATGAAGACTGTCATGCTGTGCCATACCTGCTTGCTTTAATCTTTCCTTTTTCACAGAATAATTGTTGGTGGATTTCTTGGGGTTTTTTTTTGGTGCAAATAAGGGACACACATTTTAAGAATCTAAGCCACAAAGATTTACATAGAACATAGAGCTACTGTATTTAATGTTTAAGAAGTCCAAAGTAACATTTTAAAGGAACAGGAAACCCAAAAATGTTTCTTTTTTATTTCAGAGCATGCAATTTTAAACAACTTTCCAATTCAATTATATTAAGTTTTCTTTCACTTTATATCCTTTGTAGAAAAGCAGAAAAGTAAGTTCAGGAGTGTGCACGTGTTTGCAAGACTGTTTGTACATTATGAAGAACACTTCATGGCATTTTCTTGCATGTAGTGCTCCAGACGTTCATGCTACCTACCTTGGAATCTTTTCAACAAAGAATACCATGAGGACAAAGCAAACTTGATAAGTTAGAGAAGTAAATTGAAAACTTTTTTTTAAATGGTTCTTTTTAACCCCTTGAGTGCTAATGATGGCTCTGAGCCGTCACAAATTGTCTCAGTCAGGTGCTAATGACGGCTCAGAGCCGTCACTAGCACTCTCCCACTTTGAGGGAGGGGGCTCCTGCCCCAGCGATCGGGCCTGCATAGTGACGGGCGTCGCCGGGGCTTCACGTTACGTGATGTCACCGTGCAACTTTATTTAGCATTAACAATGTTTAAATATAGGAGCAGGGGGCATGCTGCTTAGAACAGTGTAAGTCTTGGGGATCGGAAATTTTAAAAAAAAAAAGTAAAAAAAAAAATCTTTTTAAAAATGAAAATAAAAAAAACCTTAGCACCCAGGTGGGAAAGTGCTTAGCACTCAAAGGGTTAGTGAATAATCTGGTTCACTAATATTTTACCAGGTCATGAAAATTGAAGTTAATCTGTAAATACTCTCATCTTAATTAGTCATTATTTTATTTTTGCTTTCATATAATCAATCATTTTAATGTAGGTATTGGTTAATAAACTCAAGTCATCAGTCTGATATACCCAGATTCTTGATAGGATAGTTTATTGATACAATTGTGTACAACAAAGCTGTAAACCTGTAACAAATGAGAAATGCAATATACCTGTTTGAACCCCTGAAAACAATTTTGGTTAGTTGACAGAGATCATTATCTTTTCTTCTGCAAGATATGACGAGTCCACGGATTTCATCCTTACTTGTGGGATATTAACCTCCTGCTAACAGGAAGTGGCAAAGAGCACCACAGCAGAGCTGTATATATAGCTCCTCCCTTCCCTCCACCCCCAGTCATTCTCTTTGCCTGTGTTAGTAATAGGTAAGTGGTAAAGTGAGGTGTTAGTTTTAGATCCTTCAATCAAGAAGTTTTTTTTATTTTAAATGGTACCGGTGAGTACTATTTTCCTCAGGGAAATATAGAAGATGAAGATTTCTGCCCTGAGGTTGATGATCTTAGCAGATGTAACTAAGATCCATGTTGGTTCCCACAGAGTTTCTGAAGGTAGTGCAAGAGAAATCTTCAGTGTGGAGAACGGTTTCATGCTGCATGCAGCATTGAGGTATGTTCAGCCTTTTATTTCTGAGGAGTCTTTGTATATCAGAACTGGCTGGCATTTTTTCCCTGCAAGAGAAGGGGTAAGCAGTAGACCTGTACACTGAGGGTATTACTGAAAATCCTGTGTTTATATCTTTATTTGATATTGGGCTGAAAGCAATATTCAATGGGACACTGGCAGAGGCAGCTTGACGTTTTATATTTGAATCAAATAGTCAGTAGGGCTGCAGTGTTATTAGTTGTGTTTAAGGGGACCACATGGCTTAATTTTCAAACCGCTTCCCATGCGGTTATACAGACTGGTAGAACGACGTCCATGATGGGCGGGGCCTATTTCACGCGGTCAGACGCGCAGTTTCCTCTGACTGAGAAGGCAGCAGGTATTAGCTCCGGTGGGGCCTAAACTTGTGTTCTGTTCACCGGATCGTAGTTGAGTCATTTTGCAGTACCCTGGGGGCAGGTAGGCTGCTGTGGCGAGGTGCAGGGGTCATTTTTTCACTTACGTTATATTTTTTGCTATAAAATGTCTCTTAGAGGTTAAATTCACCCTTTGCTTATAGGGTGCAATAATTTTTGGCCCAATTGAATCAATATATTTAATTGTGTAGCGTTGTTTAACTTTTTAAGCAGTTTAGGAAAAATTGTGCGTTTTTTTTATTTCTTAAAGGCGCAGTACACATTTTTCTAAAAGTTGTTGAAATCAATAAAATAAGTGTTCTACGACTATTGTGGTTATTACTAGTCTGTTCAACATGTCTGACATTGAGGAATCTAATTGCTCTATGTGTTTAGAAGCCATTGTGGAACCCCCTCTTACTTTGTGTACCTCTTGTACTGAAAGGGCCTTACAATGTAAAAAGCATATTTTTGGTAAAAAAAAGTGTGCCTAAGGATGATTCTCAGTCTGAAGGGAATCAGGATATGCCATCCAATTCTCCCCAAGTGTCACAACCTTTAACGCCCACACAAGCGACGCCAAGTACCTCAAGTGCGTCTAATTCTTTCACTCTGCAGGATATGGCTGCAGTTATTTCAACTACCCTTACAGACGTATTATCTAAATTACCAGTGTTACAGGGTAAACGCAGTAGGTCAGGTATTAATGTGAATACTGAATCTTCTGATGCTTTATTGGCTATTTCCGATGTACCCTCACAGGGCTCTGAGTTGGGGGTCAGGGAATTGTTTTCTGAGGGAGAACTTTCAGACTCAGGAAATATGTTACCTCAGACAGATTTGGACGTCATGTCCTTTAAATTTAAGCTTGAACACCTCCGCCTGTTGCTTCTGGAAGTTTTAGCGACTCTGGATGATTGTGACCCTATTGCGATACCACCAGAGAAATTGTGTAAAATGGACAAGTATCTAGAGGTACCTATTTACACTGATGTTTTTCCGGTTCCTAAAAGAATTTCGGAAATTATAAAAAAGGAATGGGACAGACCGGGTATACCATTCTCTCCTCCTCCTAATTTCAAGAAAATGTATCCCATATCAGACACCATTCGGGACTCTTGGCAGTCAGTCCCTAAGGTGGAGGGAGCAATTTCTACCCTGGCTAAGCGTACAACTATACCTATTGAGGACAGTTGTGCTTTCAAAGACCCTATGGATAAGAAGTTAGAGGGTCTTCTAAAGAAATTATTTTTTCATCAGGGTTTTCTTTTACAACCTACAGCTTGCATTGTTCCCGTTACTACTGCAGCAGCTTTTTGGTTTGATGCTTTAGAAGAGTCTCTGAAGGTTGAGAGCCCTTTAGAGGACATTTTGGATAGAATTAAGGCTCTCAAGCTAGACAGCATGAAGGGGCGGCCCCCGATCCGGGACCGGATCTAGTAGGGGGCAGGCCTTCTTACTTTGCCCAGGCTTGGGCAAGAGATGTTCAGGACCCCTGGGCATTGGAAATCGTGACCCACGGGTATCCACTGGAATTCAAGGATTTTCTCCCAAGAGGGAGATTTCATCTTTCATGATTGTCTGTAGACCAGATAAAAAGATAGGCATTCTTACACTGTGTTAAAGAACTTTCTACCATGGGAGTAATTCGTCCCGTTCCAAAACTGGAACAGGGACAGGGGTTTTACTCAAATCTTTTTGTGGTTCCCAAAAAAGAGGGAACCTTCAGACCCATTTTAGATCTCAAGTGTCTAAACAAGTTTCTCAGTCCCATCGTTCAAGATGGAGACTATACGAACAATCTTACCAATGATTCAGGAGGGTCAATATATGACTACCATGGACTTGAAGGATGCATACCTTCATATCCCTATTCACAAGGATCATCATCAGTTCCTAAGGTTTGCCCTCCTGGACAAACATTTTCAGTTCATGGCTCTCCCCTTCAAGTTGGCCACAGCACCCAGGATCTTCACAAAGGTTCTAGGGTCCCTTCTCGCGGTTCTCAGACCGCGGGGCATAGCAGTGGCGCCTTATCTGCACGATATTTTGATTCAGACGTCGACTTATAAGCTGACGAAATTTCATACAGACACAGTGTTGTCCTTTCTGAGAACTCATAGTTAGAAGGTGAACCTAGAAAAGAGTTCATTAGTTCCACGGACAGGGGTTCCCTTCTTGGGAAATCTGATAGACTCAGTAGACATGAAAATATTTCTGACGGAGATCAGAAAATCCAAAATTCTAAATACTTGTCGAGCCCTTCAGTCCATTCCTCGCCCATCAGTGGCTCAGTGTATGGAGGTAATTGGATTAATGGTAGTGGCAATGGACATCATTCAGTTTGCTTGCTTTCATCTCAGACCACTGCAGCTGTGGATGCTCGGACAGTGGAATGGGGACTATGCAAATTTTGTCGCCGGATCATCTGTCCCAGGGGACGTGTTTCCGCAGACCCTTGTGGGTGATAGTGACAACGGACGCCAGTCTACTAGGCTGGGGTGCAGTCTTGAATTCCCTGAAAGCTCAGGGTGTATGGTCTCAGGTGGAGTCTCTATTTCCAATCAATATTCTGGAATTGAGAGCAATATTCAATGCACTTCAGGTATGGCCTCAGTTGGCTTCGGCCAAATTCATCAGATTCCAGTCGGACAATATCACGACTGTGGCTTATATCAATCATCAGGGGGGAACAAGGAGTTCCTTAGCGATGATAGAAGTATCCAAGATAATCCGATGGGCGGAGGCCCATTCTTATCTTTAGGCAATCTACATCCCAGCAGTAGAGAACTGGGAAGCGGATTTTCTAAGTCGACAGACTTTTCTTCCGGGGGAGTGGGAACTCCACCCAGAGGTGTTTGCCTCACTGATTTTCCAATGGGGCAGGCCGGAATTGGATCTGATGGCATCTCGACAGAATGCCAAGCTTCCAAGATACGGATCCAGGTCGAGGGATCCCGAGGCCGAACTGATAGATGCCTTGGCAGTGCCTTGGTCGTTCAGCCTAGCTTATGTTTTTACCTCCGTTTCCTCTCCTTCCACGCGTGATTGCTCGGATCATACAGGAGAGAGCTTCGGTAATCCTGTTCGCGCCTGCGTGGCCACGCAGGAATTGGTATGCGGATCTAGTGGACATGTCCTCTCTGCCACCGTGGAAACTTCCTTTGAGACAGGACCTTCTCATTCAAGGACCTTTCCACCATCCAAATTTAAATTCTCTGCAGCTGACTGCTTGGAGATTGAACGCTTGATCTTATCTAAGCGGGGATTCTCAGATTCGGTCATTAATACTTTGATACAGGCACGTAAGCCTGTCGCTAGAAAAATCTATCATAAGATATGGCGTGAATATCTTTTTTGGTGTGAATCCAAGGGCTACTCATGGAGTAAAGTTAGGATTCCCAGGATTCTGTCTTTTCTCCAAGAAGGATTGGAGAAAGGGTTATCAGCGAGTTCCTTAAAGGGACAGATTTCTGCTTTGCCAATTTTGCTTCACAAGCGTTTGGCAGATGTTCAGTCTTTATGTCAGGCTCTAACCAGAATTAAGCCTGTATTTAGACCAATTACTCCTCCCTGGAGTTTGAATTTAGTTCTTCGAGTTCTTCAAGGGGTTCCGTTTGAACCCATGCATTCCATAGATATTAAATTGTTATCTTGGAAAGTTTGTTTTTGGTTGCTATTTCTCCTGCTCGTAGAGTTTGAGCTTTCAGCGTTACAATGTGATTTGCCTTATCTTATATTTCATTCTGATAAGGTGGTTTTGCGTACCAAACCTAGATTTCTTCCTAAGGTTGTTTCGAATAAGAATATTAATCAGGAAATTGTTGTTCCTTCCTTGTGTCCTAATCCTTCTAAGAAGGAGCATCTGTTACATTACCTGGATGTGGTCCGTGCCTTGAAGTTTTACTTACAGGCGACTAAGGATTTCCGTCAATCCTCTTCATTATTCCTTGTTTATTCTGGAAAGCGTAGGGGTCAGAAAGCTACGGCTACCTCTTTCTTTTTGGCTGAGGAGCATCATCCGCCTGGCATATGAGACTTCTGGACAGCAGCCTCCTGAAAGAATTATGGCTCATTCTACTAGGGCTGTGGCTTCCACATGGACCTTTAAAAACAATGCTTCTGTTGAACAGATTTGCAAGGCTGCGACTTGGTCGTCTCTTCATACTTTTTCCAAATTTTCCAAATTTGATACATTTGCTTCTTCTGAGGCTGTTTTTGGGAGAAAGGTTCTTCAAAGCAGTGGTGCCTTCCGTTCAGGTCTCTGTCTTGTCCCTCCCTTTTCATCCTTGTCCTGTAGCTTTGGTATTGTATCTCACAAGTAAGAATGAAATCCGTGGACTTGTCGTATCTTTTAGAAAAAAAGTAAATCTATGCTTACCTGATAAATGTATTTCTTCTACGATACGACGAGTCCACGGCCCTTCCTGTCATTTTTCAGACAGATTATATTTTATTTCTTCTGTTATGTGTGATCAGTCCACGGGTCATCATTACTTCTGGGATATAACTCCTCCCCAACAGGAAATGCAAGAGGATTCACCCAGCAGAGCTGCATATAGCTCCTCCCCTCTACGTCAGTCCCAGTCATTCTCTTGCACCCAACGACTAGATAGGATGTGTGAGAGGACTGTGGTGATTATACTTAGTTTTTATGACTTCAATCAAAAGTTTGTTATTTTATAATAGCACCGGAGCGTGTTATTACTTCTCTGGCAGAGTTTGAGGAAGAATCTGCCAGAGTTTTTTACTATGATTTTAACCGGAGTAGTTAAGATCATATTGCTGTTCTCGGCCATCTGAGGGAGGTAAAAGCTTCAGATCAGGGGACAGCGGGCAGATGAATCTGCATTGAGGTATGTAGCAGTTTTTATTTTCTGAATGGAATTGATGAGAAAATCCTGCCATACCGTTATAATGACATGTATGTATACACTTCAGTATTCTGGGGATGGTATTTCACCGGAACTACTCTGTTAAAAGTCACTAATCCTTTTAATAAGTATTTTTCATGTTAAACGTTTTTGCTGGAATGTAGAATCGTTTACATTGCTGAGGTACTGAGTGAATAAATATTTGGGCATTATTTTCCACTTGGCAGTTGTTTGCTTTTAATTGTGACAGTTTCGTTTCTCTTCACTGCTGTGTGTGAGAGGGAGGGGCCGTTTTTGGCGCTCTTTGCTACGCATCAAAAATTTCCAGTCAGCTACTCTTATATTTCCTGCATGATCCGGTTCATCTTTGACAGATCTCAGGGGTCTTCAAACTTCTTTGGAGGGAGGTATTTTCTCTCAGCAGAGCTGTGAGAATTTTATATTGACTGTGAATAAAAACGTTGCTCTGTAATTTTTATGTCAAATTTAATTATTGTTATTTTACTAATGGGAACAAACCTTTGCTAAAAGTTGTGTTGTTTTAAAGTTTGATGCTATAACTGTTTTTCAGTTCATTATTTCAACTGTCATTTAATCGTTTAGTACCTCTTTGAGGCACAGTACGTTTTTGCTAAAAAAGATTATAACCAAGTTGCAAGTTTATTGCTAGTGTGTTAAACATGTCTGACTCAGAGGAAGATATCTGTGTCATTTGTTCCAATGCCAAGGTGGAGCCCAATAGAAATTTATGTACTAACTGTATTGATGCTACTTTAAATAAAAGTCAATCTGTACAATGTGAACAAATTTCACCAAACAGCGAGGGGAGAGTTATGCCGACTAACTCGCCTCACGCGGCAGTACCTGCATCTCCCGCCCGGGAGGTGCGTGATATTATGGCGCCTAGTACATCTGGGCGGCCATTACAGATAACATTACAAGATATGGCTACTGTTATGACTGAAGTTTTGTCTAAATTACCAGAACTAAGAGGCAAGCGTGATCACTCTGGGGTGAGAACAGAGTGCGCTGACAATACTAGGGCCATGTCTGATACTGCGTCACAGCTTGCAGAGCATGAGGACGGAGAGCTTCATTCTGTGGGTGACGGTTCTGATCCAAACAGATTGGATTCAGATATTTCAAATTTTAAATTTAAATTGGAGAACCTCCGTGTATTACTAGGGGAGGTCTTAGCAGCTCTCAATGATTGTAACACCGTTGCAATACCAGAGAAACTGTGTAGGTTGGATAAATACTTTGCGGTACCGGCGAGTACTGACGTTTTTCCTATACCTAAGAGACTAACTGAAATTGTTACTAAGGAGTGGGATAGACCCGGTGTGCCGTTCTCACCCCCTCCAATATTTAGAAAGATGTTTCCAATAGACGCCACCACTCGGGACTTATGGCAAACGGTCCCTAAGGTGGAGGGAGCAGTTTCTACTTTAGCTAAGCGTACCACTATCCCGGTGGAGGATAGCTGTGCTTTTTCAGATCCAATGGATAAAAAATTAGAGGGTTACCTTAAGAAAATGTTTGTTCAACAAGGTTTTATATTGCAACCCCTTGCATGTATCGCGCCGATTACGGCTGCGGCAGCATTTTGGATTGAGTCTCTGGAAGAGAACCTTAGTTCATCTACGCTAGACGACATTACGGACAGGCTTAGAGTCCTTAAACTAGCTAATTCTTTCATTTCGGAGGCCGTAGTACATTTAACCAAACTTACGGCTAAGAACTCAGGATTCGCCATACAGGCACGTAGGGCGCTGTGGCTAAAATCCTGGTCAGCTGATGTTACTTCTAAGTCCAAATTACTTAATATACCTTTCAAGGGGCAGTCTTTATTTGGGCCCGGTTTGAAAGAAATTATCGCTGACATTACAGGAGGTAAGGGCCACGCCCTACCTCAAGACAAAGCCAAAGCTAAGGCTAGACATTCTAATTTTCGTCCCTTTCGGAATTTCAAAACAGGAGCAGCATCAACCTCCACTGCACCAAAACAGGAAGGAGCTGTTGCTCGTTACAGGCAAGGCTGGAAGCCTAACCAGTCCTGGAACAAGAGCAAGCAGGCCAGGAAACCTGCTGCTGCCCCAAAGACAGCATGAACCGAAAGCCCCCGATCCGGGACCGGATCTAGTGGGGGGCAGACTTTCTCTCTTCGCCCAGGCCTGGGCAAGAGATGTTCAGGATCCCTGGGCACTAGAGATCATATCTCAGGGATACCTTCTAGACTTCAAATTATCTCCCCCAAGAGGGAGATTTCATCTGTCAAGGTTGTCAACAAACCAGATAAAGAAAGAAGCGTTTCTACGCTGTGTACAAGATCTGTTATTAATGGGAGTGATCCATCCGGTTCCGCGGTCGGAACAAGGACAAGGGTTCTACTCAAACCTGTTTGTGGTTCCCAAAAAAGAGGGAACTTTCAGGCCAATCTTAGATTTAAAGATTCTAAACAAATTCCTAAGAGTTCCATCGTTCAAAATGGAAACTATTCGGACAATCTTACCCATGATCCAAAAGGGTCAGTACATGACCACAGTGGATTTAAAAGATGCTTACCTTCACATACCGATCCACAAAGATCATCACCGGTATCTAAGGTTTGCCTTCTTAGACAGGCACTACCAGTTTGTAGCTCTTCCATTCGGATTGGCTACGGCTCCAAGAATCTTCACAAAGGTTCTGGGTGCCCTTCTGGCGGTACTAAGACCGCGAGGGATTTCGGTAGCTCCGTACCTAGACGACATTCTAATACAAGCTTCAAGCTTTCAAACTGCCAAGTCTCATACAGAGCTAGTTCTGGCATTTCTAAGGTCGCATGGATGGAAAGTGAACGAAAAGAAGAGTTCTCTTTTTCCTCTCACAAGAGTTCCATTCTTGGGGACTCTTATAGATTCTGTAGAAATGAAGATTTACCTGACAGAAGACAGGTTAACAAAGCTTCAAAATGCATGCCGTGTCCTTCATTCCATTCAACACCCGTCAGTAGCTCAATGCATGGAGGTGATCGGCTTAATGGTAGCGGCAATGGACATAGTACCTTTTGCACGCCTACACCTCAGACCGCTGCAATTGTGCATGCTAAGTCAGTGGAATGGGGATTACTCAGATTTGTCCCCTACTCTGAATCTGAATCAAGAGACCAGAAATTCTCTTCTATGGTGGCTTTATCGGCCACACCTGTCCAGGGGGATGCCATTCAGCAGACCAGACTGGACAATTGTAACAACAGACGCCAGCCTGCTAGGTTGGGGCGCTGTCTGGAATTCTCTGAAGGCTCAGGGACTATGGAATCAGGAGGAGAGTCTCCTTCCAATAAACATTCTGGAATTGAGAGCAGTTCTCAATGCCCTTCTGGCTTGGCCCCAATTAACAACTCGGGGGTTCATCAGGTTTCAGTCGGACAACATCACGACTGTAGCTTACATCAACCATCAGGGAGGGACAAGAAGCTCCCTAGCAATGATGGAAGTATCAAGAATAATTCGCTGGGCAGAGTCTCACTCTTGCCACCTGTCAGCAATCCACATCCCGGGAGTGGAGAACTGGGAGGCGGATTTCTTGAGTCGCCAGACTTTTCATCCGGGGGAGTGGGAACTTCATCCGGAGGTCTTTGCCCAAATACTTCGACGTTGGGGCAAACCAGAGATAGATCTCATGGCGTCTCGCCAGAACGCCAAACTTCCTTGCTACGGGTCCAGATCCAGGGATCCGGGAGCGGTTCTGATAGATGCTTTGACAGCACCTTGGAACTTCGGGATGGCTTATGTGTTTCCACCCTTCCCGCTGCTTCCTCGATTGATTGCCAAAATCAAACAGGAGAGAGCATCAGTGATTCTAATAGCGCCTGCATGGCCACGCAGGACTTGGTATGCAGATCTAGTGGACAGGTCATCCTGTCCGCCTTGGTCTCTACCTCTAAGACAGGACCTTCTGATACAGGGTCCATTCAAACATCAAAATCTAACTTCTCTGAAGCTGACTGCTTGGAAATTGAACGCTTGATTTTATCAAAACGTGGTTTTTCTGAGTCGGTTATTGATACCCTGATACAGGCTAGGAAGCCTGTTACCAGAAGGATTTACCATAAAATATGGCGTAAATACCTATACTGGTGCGAATCCAAAGGTTACTCCTGGAGTAAGGTTAGGATCGCTAGGATATTGTCTTTTCTACAAGAAGGTTTAGAAAAGGGTTTATCAGCTAGTTCATTAAAGGGACAGATTTCAGCTCTGTCCATCTTGTTACACAGGCGTCTGTCAGAAAATCCAGACGTCCAGGCCTTTTGTCAGGCTTTAGCTAGGATCAAGCCTGTGTTTAAAGCTGTTGCTCCGCCATGGAGTTTAAACTTAGTTCTTAACGTTTTACAGGGTGTTCCGTTTGAACCCCTTCATTCCATTGATATAAAATTGTTATCTTGGAAAGTTCTGTTTTTAATGGCTATTTCCTCGGCTCGAAGAGTCTCTGAGTTATCAGCCTTACATTGTGATTCTCCTTATCTGATTTTTCACTCAGACAAGGTAGTTCTGCGTACTAAACCTGGGTTCTTACCTAAGGTAGTCACTAACAGGAACATCAATCAAGAGATTGTTGTTCCATCCTTGTGCCCAAATCCTTCTTCAAAGAAGGAACGTCTTCTACACAATCTGGATGTAGTTCGTGCCCTCAAGTTCTACTTGCAGGCAACTAAAGATTTTCGCCAAACTTCTTCCCTGTTTGTCGTTTATTCTGGACAGAGGAGAGGTCAAAAAGCTTCTGCTACCTCTCTCTCTTTTTGGCTTCGTAGCATAATACGTTTAGCCTATGAGACTGCTGGACAGCAGCCTCCTGAAAGAATTACAGCTCACTCCACTAGAGCTGTGGCTTCCACTTGGGCCTTTAAGAATGAGGCCTCTGTTGAACAGATTTGCAAGGCTGCAACTTGGTCTTCGCTTCATACTTTTTCCAAATTTTACAAATTTGACACTTTTGCTTCTTCGGAGGCTATTTTTGGGAGAAAGGTTCTTCAGGCAGTGGTTCCTTCTGTATAATGAGCCTGCCTATCCCTCCCGTCATCCGTGTACTTTTGCTTTGGTATTGGTATCCCAGAAGTAATGATGACCCGTGGACTGATCACACATAACAGAAGAAAACATAATTTATGCTTACCTGATAAATTCCTTTCTTCTGTTGTGTGATCAGTCCACGGCCCGCCCTGTTTTTAAGGCAGGTAAATATCTTTTATATTATACTCCAGTCACCACTTCACCCCTGGTTACTCCTTTCTCGTTGATTCTTGGTCGAATGACTGGGACTGACGTAGAGGGGAGGAGCTATATGCAGCTCTGCTGGGTGAATCCTCTTGCATTTCCTGTTGGGGAGGAGTTATATCCCAGAAGTAATGATGACCCGTGGACTGATCACACAACAGAAGAAAGGAATTTATCAGGTAAGCATAAATTATGTTTTTTTACAACTTCAGTCACCTCTGCACCTTTAGCTTTTTCTTTCTCTTCCTAAACCTTCGGTCAAATGACTGGGGGTGGAGGGAAGGGAGGAGCTATATATACAGCTCTGCTGTGGTGCTCTTTGCCACTTCCTGTTAGCAGGAGGTTAATTTCCCACAAAGAAGGATGAAATCCGTGGACTCGTATCGTAGAAGAAATTAATTTATCAGGCAAGCATAAATTTACTTTTTTTATAGTTGATTTTTTTTCTGCAGTGTAGTGGTAGATTTGTTATAAAGGGTGCCCCCACCCACCCCAATCAATCCCAAATCTGTAGTGCAGTGCCCCATCCCTCATTCTCTCCAACAATTTTTTTCCTTCAGTGTAGGGCCCCTCACGCCACCCTCTGCCGCTGGGCCACCCACCTGCCTTCCCTCCCGCCAGCACCAACAGATGGTTACAGACCGTGATGCAGGCGGTTTCACTGTCTGTAATTATCTGGCAATCTGCCTTTGTATGGTTAAGGGAGCACCGTTTTGTGCTCCGTTACTATATGAATACAGATGCTGAAAGCTCAGGAGCAGCAGTTTTAGGCTGTCACTTGAAAATCGAGACTGCTTGGGCTTCCATCAGTATAGACATAATCTACGTTAAGCGGGGCGATGACGTAGATCTATGTCCATCTGGGCCAAGGGGTTAATATTTTAGGTGGCTTTGGCTGCACTATCGCATACTTCTGCATATTAAGAGCTATTGAACAATGTTCCAGGCCCTCTCCTTGGGTACCACTACATAAAACTCCCACACCGATCTTTCTAAATTTGAGCATTTTAGGCATGCATCTGCACTGCACACCCAGCCCGGTTGTCATCTGTACTGCAACTTAGACTAGTACGTTCAACAACCTCCCTACATAATCATGTGAAACTGTGTGCAGCTGCATTGCTAGTGCCAGCAAAAACAGGCTGACAAGAGGTGCAGGAGCGTATGGTCTTCACCCTGTGTATATTAGTTAGCTAAGGGATTAATTCCGGGTTCTATGTGTTTTGCATCATGCATGTATTTAAACCACACATGCCATGTAAAGGCATCTTAAAGGGACATTTTTTTTTCTTCATGATTTAGAAAGAGCATGCAATTTTAAACAACTTTCTTACTTCTATTATCTCATTTGTTTTATTCTCTTGTTATTCTTTGCTGTAAAGCATATCTAGATAGGCTCAGTAGCTGCTGATTGGTTCCTGCACATAGAAGCCTTGTGTGATTGGCTCACCCATGAGCATTGCTTTTTCTTCGACTAAGAATATCTAAAAAATGAAGCAAAATAAATAATAGAAGTAAATTGTAATGTTTAAATTTGTATTCTCTATCTGAATAATGAAAGAAAATGTTAGGGTTTAGTGTCCCTTTAATTTTGGATCTGGGTGATAGATTTAAAAAGCAAAAAAAAAAGTGAAGCTGTATTGTAGAGAATATGCATTTATTTAATTACCATCCTAAGGTTATTATAAATTTGTATGAGGGAGGGAAACTGAAAAAATTGAGAACATTACTCATTTATTTATTCCTTGTTTCCAAATATTCCTGATAAATTATTTAGCTGCATTTTACTTCCACGTTCTTTGTAACTTCTCCAGAAGTTATCTCTGCCTGTTATTTTTCTCCACCAGATGTGCATGGGGTGGTCTAAATTTTCTTCCAAGAACTGCTGGTTTATACTTTGCAGATGGAAATCAGTACAAAGTTGTCTCTCTACTAATTCTTTTTACAATGTGTTAAGAAAACAAAAGTTATTTTGCATAATATATCTGTGGAAGATTTAATATCACTGCAAAGAAAATATGATTTAATCATAAATATTTAAATGTAATATAGATTTTCATCTGTTTAATGGCCTTTAAAGTCAAAATTAAAGTCTCACGATTCAGATAAAGCATGCAATTTAAAAATCTTTCCAATATTCTTTCATTATCAAAATGTGCCCAATTTCTGAAGCTCCAGCTCCTACTGAGCATGTGCACAGTATAAGGGCTAGATTTATTAAAGCTGAGGCAGACAGGGGCGGGTATAGGTTCCACTGTACGTCTCAGCTCGCCTGTAGCGGGGCGAAATTACTCGCAGGTATTCGCTATTGCACACGAGCGCAATTTTGCCCGCGCTTGATTGGCTGTGTGCGGGCAGGAGCTGTCAATCTAGCCCTATGTATTTTGTGGTTAGCTGATAGCAGTGACATGGTAAAGGGAAAAAATGAATTAACTTTGACATTTGCCAGAAAATATTCTGCTACTCATTTTATATATTTAAAATAAGTGCTATTGCGTTGTCCTTGTATTGTGTAATTGTCTCAATTCCACTGTATTTAGTGATCCCTTTTTAATTCTTTGAGTGCTAACGACGACTCTGAGCTGTCGCAAATTTTCCCAGTCAGGTGATGGCGATGGCTCTGAGCCGTCGCTAGCACTCACTCACCCGCCTTGAGGGCAATCAGGGGCCTCCCATAGACTCCCACCCCGGGGATCGGGCCTGTATAGTGACAGGCATCGCGGGTAGGGTTGCCAGGTGTCTAGTATTCAACCGGACAGTCCAGTATTTTAGCAGGCTGTCCAGTAAAATCTGTACAAAAATACTGGTCACTTAAATGTCCAGTATTTTTAAAGACCCCTGTCAGCTAAATGTAAAGGGCCATCTATGCTTTTATGCATGAGAAATTTGGCTGAAAAAGAAGTTACACTGTGCATTTTCTATTATATGTGTTACAGGCAACCGTGGGTGTTCAATCAATGCTGGGTGTGTACCTCTAGCAGCCAAGGGGGTCACATCATTACTCTGTACATTTGTTACTGGCAACCAAGGGGATAAAATGACTGTTTGTAAAAAATATATCTGGTGGGATCAAGGTGTGGCCTGTGGTTGAGCTTTCTCTTGCAAGGTGTATCCAGTCCACGGATTCATCCTTTACTTGTGGGATATTCTCCTTCCCTACAGGAAGTGGCAAAGAGAGCACACAGCAGAGCTGTCCATATAGCTCCCCCTCTAGCTCCACCCCCCAGTCATTCTCTTTGCCGGCTCTAAGCACTAGGGTCTCTCTCGGGAGGGTAAAGTGAATGTGGTGTACAGGGCTAATTATGCTGGTTGACAATCGATTGTTTAGCTAAGGAAAATATCGTTTGCAAGACACTTTGAAAGCCCTTTTGGGTTCTTTCTGAGGTTATTACCCACATGGCTATTT